>NW_025920176.1:396641-417957 GCF_902686445.1 Sciurus carolinensis
ACAAGTATGTCTTAACATTTTTATAAAACTGTGGTTACTCTACATTATATCCAGGACATTCTCAATTACTTTTCCCTCCATGTTGTTTAAACATATGACCTACAAAAAATTCATTGCTGTGGTTGCCAAATTAATATTTTTATGTCCAATATTCCAGATTAATTCTGCTTTATTTCTTCTTAAACTTATCCTTGGGGGCCATTTTATGACCTAATCTAGCCATTGGTTTAGCCATTCTGATTTGAATATTTTTCTTAAAAGAGTCTCCTTTTCTTTATTTTTTTAAAAATACCTTTATTTTATTTTTATGTAGTGCTGAGGACTGAACCTAGGACCTCACTCATACTAGGCAAACACTCTACCACTGAGTCACAACCCCAGCCCCAAGAGTCTCCTTTTCAAAACCATGGTTCTGGGATGGGGAGATAGCTCAGCTGGTAGAGTGCTTGCCTTGCAAGCACAAGGCCCTGGGTTCAATTATCAGCACTGCAAAAAAAAAAAAAGTTCTGTTTCATTTATGAATCTCCTGAAGTCAGGCGTCAGCCTCCCTGGAAGTAAAAACTCACTGGCACCATTAGTTTTATATGTTTGTGTCTCAGGTGTTCCATTTTCTCAGAACTTCAGAATCTCAGGCCATGGTATCAGTTGAAATACATTTATACTATTTCCTCTAATACAGTTTTCCATGCATTGGCCTGGTTTAGCAGATCCTGGGTGAGCTGAGGGCAGGCCTCTGACATGGAGGTTAAGTATTCTTGGGTGGGTATTCTTACAGTTTTTAAAAAGTGAATGGTCAGTGAATCTAGGGGTCCTGGGTGGCTTTGTTGCCTACAATTGGACTTGCCCAAAGCCCTTTTATCTCTCTTCCTTTGGAACTTATGGAATTAAAAATAAATTAGCTCTGGTGGGAAATTTTGGTTAAAGAATTTTTAGTTTTAGTTTTCTGCCTTCAACGTGTCTTTTTTTTTTTTTTTTTGAAAAGTAAATACAATTTCATTCAGCAGGAGAACACAGCAGTTTCCCCCATGGATGTACTTTCAAGTGTAAGGCTGATGACAGGGGGAGCTTTATTTCAGTTTGAACACTTGGACTGTGGCACCTTGGCACAAAACCAACAGGCCCACCCCCTGTTAGCTCTTGGGAGACCGAGGCCAGATTACAAAAGGAGGCCCATGTACCCTATGTCAGGCAATTTAGAAGTTAGAGAATAAGTTGGAAACCATCAATAAGAAGCATAAACAATAAAAAGCATAAATTAGCCTCTTCTTTTTCTTCTTTTGATACATTCACCTTCATCTTTACCTGGAAGACAAGGTTCTAATTTAGAGCTCTCTTTTTTTTTTTTTTTTTTTTTTGGTCCTGGGAATTGAACCCAGGGTCTTGTGCATGCGAGGCAAGCACTCTTCCAACTGAGCTATATCACCACCCTCAAATTTAAATTCTTAAAATTGAAGGATAGCAAATTTAATTCTCTTTTGGATTATGTGGTCTGGGGACAACTCACCTTAGCCCAGGCTTGCAGCCTTTCTCTGCCCACCTCTGTCTCCTGCCTGTACCAGTGGAGGCCTCTCTTGTGTGCAAGCTGATGTACACAAGCTGTCCCTCAGCACCTGCTTCAGCCTAGGGTGCACATACAGAGGCACATTCTGCCCTCAGTAGTTCTGGGTCCTGACTAGAAATGCATGCTCTAGAAGAAGGGTGTATTATTATGCTAACACTTTTGTAACAAAGTATACAAAGTGCCTTAAACAACACAAACTCATTGTCTCATAGTTCTGAAGACTAAAAGTCCAAGGTCAAAGTATTAATAAAATTTATTCCCAAGAGTTGTGAGGAAAAATCTATTCTGTGCTTCTTCTCTAACTTCTGGTGGTTTTCCAGTAATCTTTGCATTTATTTTCTTGTGGACACATCACCTCCATCTATGCCTTTATCTTTGCATGACATTTTCCCAGTGTGCATATCTGTGTTATAATTTACAAGTTTATGGGGATGCCATCCATATTGAATTGGGATCTGCCCTCAAACTGACCTGACTATATCTGCAAAGATCCTGTTTCAAAATTAGATCACATTCCAAATAAGTACTAGAGATTAGGGCTTCAAGTGAATTGGGGAATACACAACAAACTAATAAAAGAGGTTAAGTTTGGGTTGCCAAGAGTGAACTTATCTCCTTGGTACTTATGACTGCTTCATTGCATAGGGAAAGTTGTGATTGAATGAGGTCCAGAGTGGGGCTTGCTAGAGTCTGGGATCAGTGACAATAACCCCTCTAAAAGGACCACATGAATAAATTATTTTCATCAGTATCATCGAAGTCTTTGACATGGTTTGAACCAACAGTTTAAAGAACAATAGAAAGTAATAGAAAGACAATGACTATTAACATCCTTGGAGTCTTCCCAGTTGGCCAAATTAATTAAGATAAGACCATGACCACTAATATCCTTGGAATCTCCCCAGTTGGTCAAATTAATTAAGACTCTTCCCCATCCTATGAAGAATCTTTCCAGTATAGTTTATCTCATCAGTTCATTCCCTCTTTAACACCAGTTTCCATTATAATTTCTCATTTAATTCACTTAATAAATTATGAGTCACTACCTAAACTGAAATGAGGGCTGGTATTCAGCACCATGTTGGAGTGTGAAAATCCTCAACAAAGATGTGTTCAATAACCAGGCCACTGACTTTTGTTAGTTGCATATTTCATGCATCAGTTTTGATTCTGGATAGTATATTTCTATTTCTGAGGCCAGTCAGGCCTTTGATATTCTTAATCTGCATTTAAAAAATAATCCATGACAGGTAGGAGGGGTATTCAATTATGTGACTAAAAACAATCTCCTGGGAGCCAAAGAAACACACAGATAATGTTTATTCTCCATGCTAAAAACAGGTAGCCTGGTATTTTTAGTCATTCCACAAAATATAATGTCTGGACTCAAATTCAGTGGTGGGTGCCTGACTTTATGGGATCATATGAGACTGGCAGTGTGGGGAGGAGCTGGGGTCAGATATTAGGGGAAAAAATGTTTCTGGGAGAGAAGTTGGGTCTTGCTACCAATTTAAGGTTTCCAACTAATGTGGGTATAGTACAATTTCAAACATTTTTAGAGCTTAAAAAAAATGAAAACAAGAACAAAAATGAACCAAACTCAAGGAATTAATGAGAGCATAAAGACCAGCAGTTGTTATATCCAGGGCTGTAAAAATGAGTTACTTCTTCCCCTCAGATGAGGGCAAAACATGATCTCCAATCACAGAAAAATTAATTTGTTTGCTTGGGTATAAATTTAAAATGACCCACCTGATGATCATTTTCTTCTTCTTCTTCTTCTTCTTCTTCTTCTTCTTCTTCTTCTTCTTCTTCTTCTTCTTCTTCTGTAATTTGCCAGAGTTAATTCAGTCCCAAGAGATTGGCTTTTTACCACCTTGCTATAAAATCTGATTTGGTTTTGTACAGTTCTTTTCCCCCTCACTAATGCCCAGGCTACATGTATACTTTAAGACAACACCAGGGCTCTAGATCATGCTTTTGCCATGTTTCTTGTGTAGGCTTTCTGGTACTCTAGGGTGTGGGAAAGGAAAGCAGGTCTTCAGGTCTTAAATAGTCTAAGAAATCTTTCCAAATCAACATGTTCCTCTCTCTCTCTCTCTCTCTCTCTCTCCTCTCTCTCTCTCTCTCTCTCTCTCTTTATGCCTTCTACAAACATCAAGTTTAAGGGATCATTTCTTTACCAGAGCTTGCATGTACTGAGTTACTGTTGGGCTTGAGATCAATAGTAAGGCTTCGAAAGGAATGGAAAGAAACATTAGTGAAAAAGTGCTGAGGGTTGAGTGTCAAACTTAAAAATAAAAATAGAATTTGAGTTATTACTGTGTTGTATGACAAAGCCATTTTCCTTGTCTGACTACCCTAAGACCAGAAATAAGGGGGTCAGAAGTCTGTGTCTAAGTCACAGGACTGCACATGGGTTTAAGACTAATGTATCACACAGCAGAGACTTCTGGAAGATGTTTAATATAAACTTCAGGATGAGCAATGTTAGTCTTCCTGTGTATTGCAGAGGCATGCATCATCCAGTGCTCTGTATGAACATGTCAGGGTGTAGGACACAATGTCTTACCAAGATGTTGTCATTGTGTGTTGTGTTAGGCTGACTGATACATCTCTGCATGCTCTTTCAAGCTGCTTGGAAGTTCACTTGTGACCATGAGTGTGTTCAGTATCAGACTATATTTCTTATATTCAAATCAAGTCCTTGGTTGCATAGACATTCCATTATCCCAGATGTTAAAATGGGTAATGTGAGAGAGGGGATCTAGGCTCAAAAACCAAACAAATGAAAATAAAAAAGAAAAAAGGAAAAGAGATATTACAAGAAGATGATGTCCTTTAACTCCATCCCAAATTAATTCCCTTATCTATAGTGGACTGTTTTAGGTCTTTTTGATGGGTATCATGGACATTTTGAGGGACAGTAGTACTTAATTTCCAAACTCATTTTTTTCAAATGAGTAAAATTTTTACTTTATTTATTATTATATTTAAAAGTTTTTTCCACTTTTTTTACTGGTGCATTTTAGTCAAACATAATGGAGGGATTCATTGCTACACATTCATAAATGCACGCAATATAACAATATAATTTAGCTTGTATCAAATTAGTACATTTTTTATTATGACCATCCTGAAATTAATGACCATAATTTTGGAGTCATTTTCTTCTTCTAAAACTCAAAGTGCAATTTCTTTCCTTTGTGGCTTCAAAAATTATGTCCTTGGGGACTTCCTCTTTTTCTCATGGGTTATATAGAATGGTTTTGTTTCATATTCATGTTTAAAATTTTTCCTGGGGTCCTGTTGTTTACTCCTGGTTCATTTCATGATGGGAAGGGAACATTCATTCTCATTGCAACCTTGATTCTTCTAAGTTGTTGAGGTTCCTTTGTGAACCCAGAGATGATCTCTCTTGGCAAACACTCCATGTGAACCTGGATAAAATATGTGGTCTATGGTCAATGCACAAAGCAGCCTGTGCATGTTGATCAAATCCTGCCAATTATGGTGTTGTTCATTTTTACTTTGTCCTTACTGACTCCTGCCTGTTAGATCTGTTTATTTGACAGGTCAGTTATTGATACGAAGTGTCCAATGCCAATATCTTCATTGTTAGAGCCTCCAATTCTGATCATAGGTGTATCTTTTTCTCTGTTCAGATGGCTCATCTTTGGTCCTTGTGGTTTGAAGCTCAGTGGTTTGGTATTTACCCATTTAAGACATCATTGAGGAGACATGCTTTTCTCACTGGGTCATGTCCCCCACTGATGTCAGGGTTTCCAGGACCCCCAGCCTTGGGCATGGTCAAGATGGCACCTGACGCTGAGCCAAAAGCGGCCAGCTATACAGTAAACAACCAGCGAATTCCAATGATTGGCTAGTTAACGATGTGACTAGAGCATGCCCCCCTCGTGTACCTATCCTATGCTTGCAGCTGTCCGCGTTTACCTCGTGTACTCTCCTCTGATTGATTGAAGTGTATATAAGCCTGGTGGGTGGGAGAGTAGAGAGGCAGAAGTGGAGGAAGCAGCGGAGGCGGAGGCTGAAGCTGAGCTGGAAGCTGGGAGTGCGCGGAAGCTGGGAGTAAGAAGAAGCCGAGAGAAGAGAAGCTGAGAGTGCGTGGAAGCTGGGAGAAGCTGAGAGAAGAGAAGCTGGGAGTGCATGGAAGCTAGGAGTAAGGGAAGTGTAGGAGAGGGACTGTACATAATAAACTTCCAAAGCTTCAGACGTTTGTTGTGTCTCTCTCTGCGGGCAGAGGGAGCGTGATAACTGGTGCCGAAACCCGGGACATGAAGGGAAGATGAAGGCCTTATAAAAGAAAACAAGGTAAGATATTTGAAAATTTTTTTTTTTGTATACAAGTTAAACCGGTTATAAAAAAGTTAAAGGGTATCAGGATATGCTATCAGCGGTCCTGGGGACACGCGGAGTGCGGTCCGGTTGAAAGGAATCGGGACGCGCCATCAGCGGTCCTGATGCATAGAACACGGGTTAAAAGGTATCGGGATCCTGACACGTAGAAGGCGGGTCAAAAGGTATCGGGATACGCCATTAGCGGTCCTGACGCGTGGAACGCGGGTTAAAAGGTATTGGGATGCGCCGTCGGCGGTCCTGACGCATGGAACGCGGTCTAATTAAAGTGAAAGTAGAAACACGTTTGAAGCGGTCCAATTAGGGTGTAGGTAGTACGTGAAAAGCCGCTATAAAAATTCTAATGCACACTTGATAGTTTTCCTTTCAGTAATCTCGTTGCTCCTGGCAGCTAGGCCACTGTTTGTTATTGTAACTGCCATAACTAAAGCTATTCAAATTAGTAACAGTGGGGTCTGAAACGTCTAAATTCAGAATGCAGCAACCCCTCAGGGAGTTATTAAAAAACCATGGGACGCCATTGAAGGAAAAAAACAGCTAAAGTATTTCTTGATACTGTGGAAAGGATTTCCCCTTGGTTTTTGGATGAGGGCCTTTTGAATACCCTACAGTGGGAACAGCTGGGGAAAGACCTTCGTATAGCGGATAGGCAAAATCCTTTGCCAGTAGGCACTATGGCTATTTGGTCTCTTATTAAATCCTGTCTGCAAGATAAAACAAAAAACCTTCACTCACCGAGCCTTTAGCTGAGGGAAGAAAGGTTTTGGAAGAAATAAAAGAGGAACGCTCATATCTTTCTCAAAATTCAGAAAAAGGAACTAACTCAGATGAGGAACTATCGGAAGGGGAATTATCAGGGGAGGAACTGGAAAAAAGAGTACAAAGATTAAGACTAGATTAAAAAGCCCCCTCTAGTGCCCGTGTTGCCTAGTGCACCTCCCATAAATAGGGAACCCCTCATGAAGCGTCCGGTTTCGGGTTACGCTCAGAATGGAGTCATCTTGGATCTGTAGCGTATCCTGTTTTTGAGGATGCTCAAAATCAAAGATTCCACCAACCCTTAGACTTTAAAATAGTGAAACAGTTAAAAGAAGCAGTTAGCACATATGGTCCTCAGTCAGCTTTTACTATAGCCTTAGTAGATACCTTGACATCATTAAACTTAGTGCCCCAGGACTGGACTAATCTTGCTAGGGCCGCTCTGTCTGGGGGACAGTACCTTATGTGGAAAACATCATGGCAAGAAATATCTATGGATACCGCCCGCTGAAATGCAGCAGCGGGGAATCCCCAAGTCGATAGGGACATGCTTATGGGCGTAGGACCTTATGAAACCCTTCAGGCACAGCTTAATTATCATCCAGCAGTCTATGTGCAAATTGCCGTGGCTGCAACCAAGGCCTGGAAAACATTACAAGGAGCAGGAGATTTGCAGGGCCAGTTGTCAAAGGTAACTCAAGGGAATAGTGAGCCCTATGCAGATTTTGTCAATAGGCTAATTCAAACAGCATCACGCATCTTCGGAGATGCAGAGCAAGCCATGCCCCTAGTAAAACAGTTGGCTTACGAACAAGCTAACAGGTGGTGTAGGGAGGCCATAAGACCATGGAGAAACAAAGACTTGTCTGCCTACTTAAAAGTGTGTAGAGATGTAAATGATACTTCAGCGCAGAGCAGTGCCTTTGTAGCAGCCATAGACAGACAAACCACCTTGTTGTCTGCTGCATTTGCACAAGCCCAGGGGAGGTTCCCTTCAAGAACTAATAAAGAGCCTTCAGGATCATGTTTTGTGTGCGGACAGAAGGGACATCTAAAAGCCACTTGTCCAAACAAAAGGCCACCCTTTGCCCGGGGTGGGAACATCTATACAAAGAATAACATGGGAACCGGACCTGGGCTATGTCCAAGATGCAGAAGAGGAAGTCATTGGAATAGTGCCTGTCAGCCTATTAGAGATAGGGAGGATAATTTCCTAGAGTTGAATCCTAAACTTCAAAAAAACGGGAGACAGGGCCCTCCCCGGGGCCCGCAACAAATATACGGGGTAATTCAACAAGTTCCCCGATGGTGGTATCCTCCCACAGAGAAGGGGAGCGCAGAGCCACCTCAGGAAGTGCCGGATTGGACATCTGTGCCACCTCCAGACTCGTACTAACCCCAGATATGGGGGTGCAGATGATTGATACTGATTGGCATGAAAAAATCCCACAGAACAGTGTAGGACTATTACTAGGTAGAGGTTCCTCAACACTAAAAGGACTTTTGGTACACCCAGGGGTTATTGATCCTGATTTCACTGGACAAATAAAAGCCTTGGTCTCTTCACCAAAAGGAATTATGGTCATCTCTCCAGGGGATCGCATTGCACAAATGCTTATATTGCCCAGTCGACATTCTTTGTGGCCCAGTAAAAATAAAAATAAAAGACAAGGAGGTTTTGAATCAACAGGAACCACTTTAATAAACCTTACTATGGATATGGGACAGAGGCCCCTCCTAAAATTAAAAGTGGGAAATATGGAATTTACAGGTTTATTAGATACGGGAGCAGACAAAAGTATTATTAGCGCAATGGTCTGGCCAAAGCACTGGCCATTGATCACAGCAGCTCAGAGCTTGAGAGGCTTAGGAGTAGCAGAAAGCCCCAATCAAAGTGCTTCCTCATTATCGTGGAAAGATACAGAGGGACACACAGGAATATTTCAGCCATATGTCTGTAATGTTCCTATTAGCCTATGGGGACGAGACATCCTGCAGCAAAAGGATATGAAACTCACCACTGATCAGACTTACCAAGGGACTCCTGTAAGAAATATGTTACAAAATATGAACTATGATGATAAAAAAGGATTAGGAAAACATAGTCAAGGATCTACCCAACCACTGCCTTTACTTCCACCAAAAAATGATTCTCATGGATTGGGTTTTTCCTAGGGGCCACTGATAAACCATCAATCCCTATAATATGGAAAGATGATAAGCCTCGCTGGATTCCACAGTGGCCCCTAACAAAAGAGAAGCTAGAGGCAGCTCATAAGTTAGTACAAGAGCAGGTACAAGCAGGTAATTTACAACATTCTACCTCTCCTTGGAATACTCCAATATTCTTAACAAAGAAAAAATCAGGAAAATGGAGGTTATTACATGATTTAAGAGCCATAAACGAACAAATGTACCCTATGGGACCCATCCAATGTGGACTCCCTCTTGTCACTGCACTACCAAAAAATTGGCCTACTATTATTCTGGATTTAAAAGATTGCTTTTTCTCTATACCCTTACACAAAAATGATTGTTGGAGATTTGCTTTTACTTTGCCTTCTCTTAATCACACTCAGCCTGACCAGAGATTCGAATGGACCGTGTTGCCTCAAGGTATGGCTAACAGTCCTACTATATGTCAAATATACGTAGATAAAGCGTTAACAACTACTAGACAAAAGTTTAAGAGATTGTTGATTTATCATTATATGGATGACATACTTATTTGCCATCCAGAAAAAGAAGTTTTGCTAGAAGCATTACAATTTATAACTCAAACATTAGAAAAGAGAGGACTAACGATAGCTCCTGAAAAATTACAATTAGAGGAGATCCAAGAATATCTGGGTACAAGGCTCACTGCTACTACAGTCAGACCAACAAGGTTGACCATCAGGACAGATCAATTGAATACCTTGAACGATTTTCAGAAACTCTTAGGTGACATTAACTGGATCAGATCCTATTTAAAATTATCCACAGGGGAATTAAAACCTTTATTCGATATATTAAAAGGTAATCCTGACTTGAATTCCCCTAGGAAACCTACTCCCAAAGCACGGATATCCTTACAGCTAGTAGAGAATAGACTTCAGCAGTGTTACGTTGATCGTTGTGATCCTACTCAACCATTAAGTTTAATCATAATCTCAGAGAAGCATACCCCTTTTGGCATAGTTTGGCAAGGAGGACCTCTGCAAAGTATAAATCTCCCTAGCTCTCTGGCTAAAACATTGCAATCATATCCCCAAGCTATTGCTCAGGTAATATTCAAGGGAATAGAATCTTGCATTACTGTTTTTGGAATACATCCATCTATTATTATAACTCCTTATTCCACTCAGCAAATTAAATGGCTAATTAATAATGATGATGATTGGTCAGTATTATATTGTTCCACTTCAGCTCAGTTCGATAACCATTATCCCCAACATCCCTGGATTCAATTCTGTAAAAATACTCCCATAGTTTTTTCCAAAAGTGACTAGTGTCCAGCCTCTTAAAGACTGTGTAACCATTTTTACTGATGGCTCCAAAAATGGAGTAGGTGCAGTACTTATCAGTAAACAACTTCACACCATAATAGTTCCACCCAACTCCGCACAGGTTACTGAACTTGCAGCTGTAATATTAGCCTTTAAATTAGCAGATAATCAGCCATTCAATCTTCTATCCGATAGCTTATATATCGTTAACGCTTTACAGGTTCTTGAAACGGTACCTCATATTTCTTCCATGTCCACGATAGCTTCTTATTTTACTACGCTACAAAACCTTATCCTACAGCATAAACATCTATTCTATGTAGGACATATTAGAGCTCATTCTAATTTACCAGGACCTTTGGCCAATGCTAATGTCTTGGTAGATATGGCCACCAAATCAATTTTTGTTTTTTCCATAGAGGAACAAGCAAAACTCTTTCATGAAAAATTCCATGTAAATTCCACTACTTTGAGCAGAAAATTTCCTATATCTAAATGTATGGCTCGACAAATAGTAAAAAATTGTCAACATTGTGCTCCTTTAATCCCAGTACAATCCTTTGGAGTTAACCCCAGGGGACTGCTGCCTGGTCATATTTGGCAGATGGATGTAACCCATATTTCTGAATTTGGTACTGTTAAGTATGTACATGTGTCAGTAGACACTGCTTCAGGGGTCATTATGGCTTCCGCTCATTCTGGAGAAAAGGTAAAAGATGTCATTCAACACTGCCTACAAGCATTTGCTGGCTGGGGCATACCTAAAGTTATTAAAACAGATAATGGTCCTGCTTATACTTCCAAAAGCTTCCGGTTGTTTTTACAAACATTTAACATCCAATCAGTCACTGGCATCCCCTATAATCCTCAGGGACAGGGCATTGTGGAAAGAGCACATCTTACTTTAAAAAATTGTCTAAATAAACAAAAAGGGGGAATAGGCGCCTCCTACAAGTCTCCTAAAGATAAACTTAATTTAGTTCTTTTCATTCTAAATTTCTTAACTCTGGATAGGGACGGCCATTCTGCAGCTGATCGACATTATAATCCCCATAATACTCCTCAAGTATGGGCAAAATGGAAAGATATCCTGACAGGTTGTTGGAAAGGACCGGATCCAGTCCTTCGTTGGGTCCGAGGGTCTGTTTGTATTTTCCCACAGGATCAACAGGCTCCAGTCTGGATTCCAGAAAGGCTAATCAGAGTTTTACAGCATGCAAGTGATGCTGCTCCTCCTCGCAATGGCGAGTCTGAGCCTTCCTCCAATAACAAAAACTCAGACGGAAAGGCAAACCCGGAACCTATGGGCCATTGTTAGCCTGGCCATATTTTTCACTTCTAACTAACACATTTTTTATCCTTCCTTTTCTTGCTTTTCACCAATTCCTCTATAAGCCTGTCAAATCTACTGATGATTTTTCAGGTCGTGCTGTTTTTGGTGACAAGGATATCTCTAGTCTTTCTTTGCTTTAACAGGAGGAATTTCTGCACTTTGCCGTTGGAATCATACTACAAATCAGACCCAGAGTAGAGCAACTCATTCTGCTGACCCTAGCTGTAATATTGCTTTTCCTCCCACGTCAGCTTGTGTATTTCCTCCCTTTTATGTTTCTACCAACTAACATTTCTAATAACACCTCTTAACTGTTCACTAACCGTGTGCTATCTCTCACAATACTGGAATGGTTCTTTTGCCACCCGTGCAAATTGCACATTTCTATCTTCCTACCAGTCCTAGTTTCTGTTGCAGATGTAGAATTGCCGGTGCTATTGTCGAGAAGCAGGAGAGGCTTTGACATTGCAACAGCCGTGATCATTGTCATCACAGTCCTTGCAGTAGCAGCATTGACACAACCATAACAACGATCATTTGGTCGAAGATACAGCTGCAGCCTTACAGATCATAGAGACTCTATCAGAAAGTGGATTCACTATAAGAACAAGTGGATACCTTGCAAGAACTTTTGGGACTGGGATGCGTTTATTCCCTGAGAGCTGTTTTGTGTTGCCGGTATTGTAACTCTACTGGGATGTATACTGTTTCTGTATTTAATATGGCTATATGGTTTTTCTTCTGTTTATAGATTTGTCAAACAGCGGGCAGGCTTAGGAGCTATGGTGGTACTCCTCTGCCTTGGCCCTCCTTCTCTTCATTCGTTTTGGCATGCATCTACGAGCTAGCCAATAGAGAGATCAAGTTATCTTTCATCAGGCCATGACCGCTCTAAAGGCCGACAGCCCCCCATTAGTATGGCTCTTGATGCTGGACCGGTAGTCAAAGACGGGTACTGAAGGAGGTGGCTGTGTACCAACCTAAGACAGGAGCTGCAGCATGCTCTGCAGGCTCTGATGACGGGTAAGGACATATGCTGACCACTCAGCCTAAGACAGACACGGTCCCGAGCCTTAGTTTAATAGTAAAGGAGGGGGATCTGTCGGGGTTTCCAGGACCCCCAGCCTTGGGCATGGTCAAGATAGCACCTGACGCTGAGCCAAAAGCAGCCAGCTATACAGTAAACAACCAGCGAATTCCAATGATTGGCTAGTTAACGATGTGACTAGAGCATGCCCCCCTCGTGTACCTATTCTATGCTTGCAGCTGTCCGCGTTTACCTCGTGTACTCTCCCCTGATTGATTGAAGTGTATATAAGCCTGGTGGGTGGGAGAGTAGAGAGGCAGAAGCGGAGGAAGTGGCGGAGGCAGAGGCTGAAGCTGAGCTGGAAGCTGGGAGTGCGCGGAAGCTGGGAGTAAGAAGAAGCCGAGAGAAGAGAAGCTGAGAGTGCGCGGAAGCTGGGAGAAGCTGAGAGAAGAGAAGCTGGGAGTGCGCGGAAGCTAGGAATAAGGGAAGTGTAGGAGAGGGACTGTACATAATAAACTTCCAAAGCTTCAGACGTTTGTTGTGTCTCTCTCTGCAGGCAGAGGGAGCGCGATACACTGATCCCAGATATTTTCTTTGCTGTAACTAACCTGAACTGCTGTGTTACTAAATTCATGACATGACACAGTGTGCCCCTCCTTTACTGCCAGTCCCCAGTTCACTGTGCTAGAGTGAGCTTCTCATATACATCATGTAATAGGCTGGTGGTTTTTAATCAGTTCTGTCACTGTCTCTCTCTTTCAAATGTTATATTTAGATCATTGACATCTTGAATAAGTATTGATGTCGTAGGGTTCAGGGCAGTTGTTCTATTATTTATTTTCTATTTTTTCCCCTCTGGTTTCTTGCAATTCCACTTTGACTTTCTGAAGCAGTGGCTTGTATACTCTTCTCAGTGCTGCCTGGGTGCCAATGTGTGCACTCCCAGGCTGCCACAGTGTGCTGTTATCAGTGTTTCAGCACTGAGATAAAGCACTGAGGCCTCCAATGAGGCCACTACCCTGCAAACTCCTGAAATGGAGTTGTCTTAAATTTGATATTGAACATCATATACTATTTGTGCTTCAGCTGTCTCATACTACTTAAGAACCTGAGTAGTGAGAAAGAGTTTATTTTATTTACACCCTTTTTTTACCCATCCCAAAATTCTTTCATTTCTGGAATTTCAAGAACACCCATTTTTTTCTGCCTTCATAGTTACAATGGAAGTGAGTTCCTGATGGATAACATACAATTTAATATACTCTGTCAATCTCTGTGGGTTTTTTTTTGGTGTATTTGCCCATTAACATTTAATGTAATTGATTATCAGGATTAAATTTTATCATATTGGGGTAATTTGGGGGGCCTGTTTCTTCTGTTTTTAATTTTTCCTTTAGAATTTCTGTTTGTTTCATTGGTTTTGGGTCTTCCTGTGAGTTCCTTAGACCTTCTCTAGAGTTATGCTTTGGCAATTTGTGTGTTTTCCAGTGCATCTCTCTGTGCTTTTTCTCATTTGCTGTTCTATGTAATCCCGTCTACTCATGTCTCACCCCACTGTTTCGAGTGCATTGCAGAGCTCTAAGCTCCAACGTTATCCAGGATGCTGCCTCCCTGGACCTGGGAAATTCACCTAAGCACTCTGTGCCTAACAACTCTCTTGTATGTGACAGGGTCAGTAATGGCACTGGCCTCCTTGGGCCTCTGCAATGAATAATGGACTTGCTGCCTAGGGAGTTCCTAGGACACACAAGCCCTGGATAATCAGCACTTGCCCATGCACAGGTGAAACACAGCAGGGTCAGGCCCTCTGGGAGTCTGACTTCTCTTCTCCCTCTCTGCACAAGAAAGTCAGGTTTCCCATCTCCAACCAAAGTGTGTAGTCATGTGGAGGTGTCCTATACATTTCAGGATGCATAATAGCATCCCTTGTCCCTCACTCTAGGTGCCAGCCCCCTCCCCCACCCACAACACTGAAAGATCTGATTCAAAACATCAATAGCAACCAGGTTGAAAGACACTGGTACAGGGATGGTGTGGATCCAAGAAAGTCCACAATGTTGTTAATGGCACCTACCATGTGCTGTGTGCTGTGCAAGGTGTTGGGGACCATGCTGTGACCAACACAAAGCCTGTCTCTAACTTTAGGAAGCCAAACTCCAATAGGGGTACCAGGTAATAAGTTGGGTGTAGTAGTGAGTGAAGCAGAAGACAAAACCCAGTGTGTTCCTAGGTGTTCCTACTGCTTAGGTGGTGGCCAGGGCAGGCCTTGGAGCAGGTGGCATTTATGCTCAGAACTGACAGAGAAGAATGACTCCATCATAAAATTCCTGAGGAAAAACTCATAGTCAAAAAAGAATCAGAGCAAAGGTCCTGGGGCAGAAGTGAGTCCAGCAATAGAAAGAGGCCTGTGGTGGGGCTGGATAGGGGAAGCAGGAGAGGTGGGCCAGCACCAGGTTACATTGCTTCAGGAGTTTTCACTCATTTTGTAAGCCATGAGAGGATTGGGTGGTGAGTTGGGGAAATGGGGTACTGAAGTGCTCTCACAGGTGAGACTTGAGTCTTGAATGTCTATGGCCTGGAAGTGAGGCCCCTCTGAATTGGGACCCCTCCAGTTCTGCTGCTTTCATTCTATTCCAGTCCCTTCTGACTGGTCCCACTTTAGGAAGACCCATCCAGTTGCCCTGGGGAGTGTTCAGGATGGGGCAGGGGTGGGAGGCAGAGGGGAGACCCCCAGCTGCATCACAGTCCCCAGGAGAGGATGCAGGCACCATCCAGGAGGCCTTGCTGAGTGCCCAAGTTGGGATTCTGGGCAGGGACTGAGCTTTCCCAAGGATATCAGAGACAGGTAGACTCCTTCAAGGTCATAGCAACCATAAGGAAGCTCAGCTGCAAGGTCCTTGATCTCCTCCTAACACCTCTCTTTTTGTTTAAAATGAATAAGACTAAAAGTCTATTTCTGGACAGGACATGCAGGCTAAATTCCCCAAGAAGTAGAAAAATGACCACAGAAAGAAAAGCAGAGAGTGAAATCAGAGCCCTGTGGGGTGGAGTTGTATCCCCACACCAACATGGATCAGTTATTCAGTGGAATGTGATAGATTTTTTTTTCCCTAGACCTCTAGCCCTTTAATTCTTTTTCTTTGAAATATCATCTTGCTTGCTTACAATTTAAATCTGACAAGAGTCTTATTTGTGATGGGATTTGCTGACATGGGACTTGGTCACACTTCCCCACTGGGAGGTAGAAAGAAGTGACAATCATCCATTAGGTTAGTGGTGACCTGTGTCCACTGTCAAAGGGCAGCAGAGTTTGGATGTTTGTGAATATTGTTGCTGGCAGCAAATGTAAAGATCTCCTAGCTGGGACTCTGAAATCAGCTGTAACACCAGTATTGATCCCTAGTGAACCTGGAGCCATTTTGAATGCATTATTAAAATCATGAACCAGAACTGTGTTGCCCACAGTACATGATTTGTATTAAAGCTCACAGAAGAGGTTGTGTGGAGGGTCACACATGCTGATACTCTTAGGTGGTTATCAAAAATCATTTGCAGCCAGGAAGCAATCAGCACTAGGGCTTGCACTGATGATTTGGCACTTAAGAGCAGGTCATTATTAGAATGGCCTCGGGGGGTAACTGATGGGCATTGACAACTCTGCATACCATTCCTGGAGTCCCATTTCTCAGCAGAGCTTTTCAAAGTGGCCTTGAGCTTGGAGAGGTCTGTGGGGGCCTTCTGATGTGGCCTTATGGAATATGGAGACTTCTGTGTTATCCTAAGGACCTAGGTGAAAGCTCTTCAAGAAGAGAAGGGATGTGACACTCTGACTCCAGGTGGAGGCTAGATTATCAGAACTCAGGGCAGAAGCAGGGAGACCACAGAGGGTCATCCACAGAGGGAGCCACTGCAACAGTCAGATGAGCACACAGCTTCAGAGGATTAGGAAGGGGTTGGGAGTCCTTGGAGACACAGGTGGGGAACAGGAAGAAGTGTGCTCCTGGAATTTCACCTGGACCAGGCTGGTGACTGAGCACCAGCCTCTCTCTTGGGATCAATACATGTCTACTGTAGGATCCAGGATTGAAATCAGCTGAATACTGAGCTTGGCTTATAGCTCTATATTGAAGAAACATGACAAACCAACAGAAAATGGTGAAATAATAAAAGGAACTGAGTGTGATGGAGCACAGTGGACATAAAGACCACTTGATGTGGGAATCTACCCACATGTTGTGTGTTTACATGTTCTGCACACATGTGCATGTACATTTCCACGTGTATATTGTGTGCATAAAATTTGCACCCAGAGCCTAAGCCTTGAACCCATGCTATTTAACCACTTTCTGGGTCAACATTGAGTTGTTCCAATGTCAAATTTAATATTCACTGCTCTAAACCCTGCTGCGGGGATGTCTAGATTTATGTGTCTTTGTGCTCTGCATGTCTAGAGATGAATTGCAGGGAGTGACAGAGGAGGTCTCATGGTCACTGTGGCATATGTCAGCTCCCACATCAGCTCCCACTCTCAGCAAGTACTTGGCTGCCTGACCTTCTATGGAGGCCAGACTTCCCCTCTCTGAAGGTTGAAAAGGCCTTTGAAGGCAGCCAGACCTTTCCAAAGATGGCAGATAAGGAGGAGGCTGGGCCTTTGAATCTCTGTGGTTAATCACAGATCATCTATCCTTGTGCCCCCAAAGCTGATCACATGTCCCTACTCCCCATGACAGCTGCTCACAGACATGGGGTCTGGAAAGTTTTCATCATCTACTGTTTTCTGCTCCTCCCGACAGCAGCTGTGACAGTACTCTGAACTGGAGAGTTCTTGCCTGAAATGATTTTAGGCTTATTTCCAGTCCCAGGGCACAGAGTGGCCACCTGCCCTCACCTTGATGGGAGGATGAGCATGGGACAGAACAGAAAGGTAGTTCTCCTGGTTCCCAGCTGTGAGGTGGGTGAAGGTGGCATTGGCCACCCCAAAAACTTTCCTTCTCTACAGTGAGAGGAACAGGGGACACAGAGATGCTGTCTGTATTGTGTACTTTGACCAGGAAGCCTGTGAAGGGTGGATTTTTGGGAAACACTCTCTGGAGTCTCTGCTTAATTCAATCCAAAAAAAAAAAGAAAACTCTGGTAAGCATCTTTAGGGCAAGGACTTGGTCAGATCCTGGGGAAACCCAGGTGATGATTCATGGACCTTTCCTGGAGGAGCAGCCAGTGCAGAGAAGAGGGGAGCAGAGGTCTCCAGCATCAGCCATGGTCACACTGGTCACACTTTGTTTGCTGTAACCCAGGGCCTTCTGAACTGAGCTTTGCAATTTTATGCTAAATAACTCTGGGTTGCAAATAGAAAACCAGTATCCACTGATATAAACAGAAGGTCATTGCAAAAACAAAGATATAAAAACTGTTATTAGGCATCAGCAAGCCCCCTCCCCTCATGATGGCCTTGGCTTTGTCAGTGAACAGAAGAGAGGCAACTCCTGGGACGTTCCCCTCGACCTGGTCAGCAGGATGGTGACTGGAAGGTGAAAGAACATTCTCAAGTGCAATTCATGAGCTTTAAATGCTGAGGAAGGGGATGAGGACCCAGGGCAGTAGAGGCATGCCACAAAGGTCCCAGAAGGCCTCCAAGTTTGTCCTTACTTCTGAGATCAAAGCAGTTGCTGACATGTTCTAGTAGGTAAATAGCCTCTGCTTCCTGTCATCAAAGATTGACCCTGGCTGCAGGAGATGGGAAGAATGACTGGGACAAGTGCAGAAGCAGGGGGACAAGTTGACCTTGCAGGGGTTGGGTTGGTGCTGGGGCTCAGAGCAGGGTGGGGTGCCACTGAGGTGGGAGGTGTCTGGCATCAGGTGGGAAGGGAGGTGGGAAGGTCAGGGGCAGCTATGTTTCAGGCAGAGTAGTTTGGCAGGTGGGGGTGCAGCAAGTAGATGGGAAGTTCAGAGCAGACAGGTTGAGGAGCAGGGTAGACTTCAGAGGTCCAGCAGATGTGGTCCACCAGGCCAGGGCACTTTGACCAGCTCTAGGAATGCTGCTAGACTCTGCCATGCTGAACAGAGACACTGCTGCCAAGGACAGTGTGCTATTGAGTCACAATAAAATAGTCATGAAGTGACTGGGTGGAAATTTTAGAGATGAACTGACCTGTGATATTCGAGTCCCAGCAATGACACCCAGCAATAACTGGGCAATAACAATGCTCAGTCCCTCCTGAGAGCCCTCACCACCTCCATATTATTGAGAGTGTCCACAGTAGAGTTTTCTTCTAGAAGATCATACAACTATCATTGGTAGAAGGCAAAGGAGAAAACAATTTACAGCATGATTTTTCATTCATTCTCCTTTAATGAAGCTCAATGCTGCTTCCTCCACATCTGTCTAATTGATTTGGAGTTTACCTACCATACTTGAGTCTTGGATATTCATAACTAAAGCCAAAACAGCAGACAGTTGATTTGATCTCATAACATCCAGGGGTCAGGTGTGGTGTCCCTTTGCATCACTGAAGAAACATTTGGGAAACTGTTCCCGGAATCCAGTGTGATTCTTCTGGATTGTTATGGGGACAATAGTGAGCATGTATCAACTAACAGGTACACGTGCTTGGACATGGTTTAATTGCTGCTGTTTGTCCCCAGACTTTCCTATATTCTGGGAAGGTCACATCTCTTACAGGGGTCCTTGCCCAAGCATTGATGGGGGCAGGTGGATCCCAGCTGATCCCATGTCATCATTGATGTTCCAGGGACACTTGAAGTCAGGGGAGGGCTTCCAAGTAAATTTCAGCCCCAGGAAAACACCAGTGGCCCCTCTCTGGGCCCCAGCTCATGGCTCTTTGTCACCTGCTGGTCCAGGTCAAGGCCCACACCCCTGTGCCTGAAACCACAGTGCCAAACCTGTGACTGCTTTCCTCCTGTGCACACCCCTGGGCTCATGTAACCCTTGTCTCTGTACCATCCCAGACTTCCCTACTTACAGGTCTATCCTCTGACCTCTAGAGCTTATGCCCAGTCAGTGTCTATAGGGACTGGGGTTAGACAGGTGAACAGTGGAAAAGTGGGTGAAGCTAAGATGATGTTGGATATGTGAGGACATGCCCAGTTTCATGAAGTTTCTCCTCCTTGACCTCCCCATGTGGAAAGGGGAAGGTAGGAGCAGGTCTTCTGACGCTGCAAGCAAAGCAAGATGCAAAGTCCTTCAATTAAAAATAAAAGTGGACTGCTCAATTTAAATGTTTCTTTTAATATTTTGTGGGAAGATTCCAAAACAAACTCAGCTGTAACAGGATGTGGAAGTCAGCTTGGATTACACTACACTCAGAAGCTGAGTCATTTAATACTCTACAAGGCTAACCCAAACTGAGTGCTTGCTGTATGCCTGGCATTGAATTACATGCAGGCATCACACAGGTCTCCCCAATCCATCTTGAAGGATAACGTGTGTCACCTCAAAACACATTGCTCAGCCTCTTGTCTCCTTGGAGTTAAGAATACTTGAAAAACAGCAGGTGTGACAGAGTCACCTGATCCAGCTATTTCTCCAAGCCTGAGAGGACATCACCACATAAAGGATGCCTTCCTGGTAGCAGAGGAGAAGTGACCATCTTTGCACCAAAGACTGGGAGTTGAGACCAGGGCTGTTCAGTGCAGACATAGCTAGGAAGACTCAGCATTTTTAGGGTCCCCACAGATGTGTTTGCTCTTCCCTGATGTACCCACTCTTTGACCAACTCTGTACTCAGGTATTTAATGGTGACTTTGGGTCTTCACTACCTTATGAAGGCTCCTGTCCATATAAAACTTGTTGATCTGTCTCTGTCAATTTAGTTCAAAGATTTAGCAACAAACAAACAAACCCCTTAAGAGTGGAGATAAAATTTTGCCTCCCTGACAACACTCAGAACAACCTTAGAAGAGACAACAATATTGACATTGTTATTCTCTCCACATTTCAGGAAACAGTATCAGAAATGTTAGAGTCCCCCAGACAGTAGTAGGATAAGAGTGAAGCCCATGACTAACTCAAGAATTCATGCTGCTTTCCCCACCATCCTGAGTTTAAAGACAGAACATTCTGAAAATTTTCTGGAAGTGTATAGATAAAAGAAGTCTTGGGCCTAAAGTGAGCATTACCATACCTCTAGTAAGTGAGGACAAGTCAGTAAATCCCTGGAGACTGGAAATCAGCTAGCAGTGGGAGGCATGGGGCAGGGAGGGGATCTGACACACATTCTTTGGATTCTGCCTTTTGCACACTGCAGGAGACCAAGAGGCATGTGGTCTGACAGTTTGGGCTAGGGTGTGTTTCTCTTCTGACAGGAGACAGAGATAAGACAGAGATTCAGAGACAGAAAGAGTCTGTGGCAGAGGCAGAGATGGAGACAGAGACAGAGATAAAGGTTTGGCAGTAGTGAATAAGAACAATGTAGCACAGTTCCTCTTGGAGGGCAGGACACCTCGCAGAGCCCTTACCTGGAACTCAAGGGTTGAGCTCCACCCTCCACACTCCAAGGAAAAGGAAAGACATGGGATGCAAGCAAGAAGGGAGCTTTTGGTCAGGGAGTGACCTGGAGCATCACTGGTCTTGCTATCCCCAGTCAGTCCCCTGTAACCCAGGGACGAGGGCTGGAGAAATTCCCTGCAGAGATGAGAGTGCTTCCTGTTTGGAGACAACCAGTAGTAAACTAATTGTGCTGCCAATGTCCCTACCAACTGCTTGACCTAATGGAGGGAAACTCATGGTCCCAGAGAGACTGGGTTCAAACACC
>NW_025920176.1:418457-439141 GCF_902686445.1 Sciurus carolinensis
TAGAATGTTCCCATATGTCCTTTAACTTCCTTCCTTCACTCATCCTCACAGCCACTCATATAATAAATTTGATTTTATTGAGCACAATAAGAATAGGCAAAATTTTAATTATAGAGATTCTTGAATTATCATAAAGGAGACATACCATATACAGTTGCTTACATCAAGAAATAACACTTAACATCTCTGTGACCATTAGTGTCTTTTGCATGTGTGTGATTGACTTTTTCCTTCCTGGTGAGTATACAATAGTCTTTTAACTTGAATTCTAACTTCATTAAATAGTATTGCTTTATACTCATATTCATTTTTTTGTCATTTTAATGTTTCCTCTTTTTTTAAATATTTTGATATTTCTCACCTTTGCTGTTCTCTCTTGAGATGTATTTTTTTCTAAAGAAATGCTCGAGAGTGTGTTTCTCAACTTCTTGTCATATATCACAAGTGGCAATCACATCACAAAGGAAGGAGAAACCTCTTTTCACTGTATGATAAAGCTGAGAAATTCAAAAACTGTACCTTCTTTTTTATATCTATTTAATCTTATCACCATTTATATGTCTGGCAGGTGTAGGGCACTGAGTGTCAGGAAGCTCTTTTAACTTCTCAAAGGAAGGTTGGTTTTCTGGTATATAATTCATTTTTTGTTGCTAATTTTAAGGCCTCTTGCAGGAGTTTACCTATGAGTCCATATTAGGGACAAGCATCTGACTATTTTACTCAGATTTTCATGAGTGTGACCAAAAATCTGTACAAAAACAAATTTAGAGAAGGAAAAGTTTATTATGGGGCTCACAGTTTCAGAAGTCTCAGTCCAGAGATATTTGACTGCATTTCTCAGGGACTAGGGTGAGAGAGAACATCATGGCAGGAGAGTGTGGTGGAGAAAAGCATCGGGGAAGATTGTGCCAGAAAGCAGAGAGTGATCTGCTCAACAAGGATAAAATACAATTCTCAAAGTCCTGCCCCCAGGATTCTTCTCCTCTGCCATATCCTCTGCCTAGAGTTACAACTCCATTCCTATCAGAGTCTTAATGCACTGGATAGAGATTCATATCCTAATTATTTAATATCTAACCTTCTTGGTTATCTCATGCATGAGCTTTTGGGGGACAATTAATATCTAATTTTTTTTTAAGTTTACATAGGGTAATGATGTTTCTTTTATTTTTCCCCTCGCCCCCACCCCTCCCACCCCTCTTTTCCCTCTACACAGTCCTTCTTTCCTTCATTCTTACCGCTCTCCTTAGCCTAACTCTAAACCTAACCCTAAACCTAATGCTAGTCCCTCCAACCCCCCATTATATGTCCTCATCCGCTTATCAGCGAGATCATTCGTCCTTTAGTTTTTTGAGATTGGCTTATCTCACTTAGCATGATATTCTCCAATTTCGACCATTTGCTTACAAATGCCATAATTTTATCATTCTTCATTGCGGAGTAATATTCCATTGTATAAATATGCCACAGTTTCCATTGTATAAATATGCCACAGTTTCTTTATCCATTCATCAACTGAAGGGAATCTAGGTTGGTTCCACAATCTGGCTATGGTGAATTGAGCAGCAATGAACATTGATGTGGCTCTATCTCTGTAGTATGCTGATTTTAAGTCCTTTGGGTATAGGCCAAGGAGTGGGATAGCTGGGTCAAATGGTGTTTCCATTCCAAGCTTTCTGAGGAATCTCCACACTGCTTTCCAGAGTGGCTGCACTAATTTGCAACCCCACCAGCAATGTATGAGTGTTCCTTTTTCACCACATCCTCGCCAACACCTATTGTTCCTTGTTTTCTTGATAATCGCCATTCTAATTGGGGTGAGATGAAATCTTAGGGTACTTTTGATTTGCATTTCCCTTATTACTAGGGATGTTGAACATTTTTTCATATATCTGTTGATTACTTGTACATCTTCTTCTGTGAAGTGTCTGTTCATTTCCTTAGCCCATTTGTTGATTGGATTATTTGTATTCTTCGTGTAGAGTTTTTTGAGTTCTTATAGATTCTGGAAATTAGCGCTCTATCTGAGGTATGGTTGGCAAAGATATTCTCCCACTCTGTAGGCTCTCTCTTCACATTTCTGATAGTTTCCTTTGCTGAGAGAAAGCATTTAAGTTTGAATCTATCCCAGTTGTTGATTCTTGCTTTTATTTCTTGTGCTATGGGAATCCTGTTAAGGAAGTCTGATCCTAAGCCAACAAGTTGAACATTTGGACCTACTTTTTCTTCTATAAGATGCAGGGTCTCTGGTCTGATTCCGAGGTCCTGGATACATTTTGAGTTGAGTTTTGTGTAGGGTGAGAGATAGGGGTTTAATTTCATTCTATTGCATATGGTTTTCCAGTTTTCCCAGCACCATTTGTTGAAGAGGCTATCTTTTCTCCATTGCATATTGTTGGAATCATTGTCTAGTATGAGAAAATTGTATTTATTTGGGTTTGTGTCCATGTCCTATATTCTGTACCATTGGTCTACCTGTCTATTTTGGTACCAATACCATGCCATTTTTGTTACTATTGCTTTGTAGTAGAGTTGAAGATCTGGTATCGCAATACCCCCTGCTTCGCTCTTGCTACTGAGGATTGCTTTAGCTATTCTAGGTTTTTTATTCTTCCAGATGAATTTCATAATTGCTTGCTCTATTTCTGCAAGGTACATCATTGGGATTTTAATTGTAATTGCATTGAATCTGTATAGCACTTTAAGTAGTATAGCCATTTTGACGATATTAATTCTGCCTATCCAGGAACATGGGAGATCTTTCCATCTTCTAAGGTTTTCTTTAATTTCTTTCTTTAGTGTTCTGTAGAGGTCTTTCACCTCTTTTGTGAGATTGATTCCCAAGTATTTTATTTTTTTGATGCTATTGTGAATGGGGTAGTTTTCCTAATTTCTCTTTCTGAAGATTCATCACTTATGCATAAAAATGCATTGGATATATGAGCATTGATCTTGTAACCTGCTACTTTACTGAATTCACTTATGAGTTCTAAAAGTTTTCTGGTGGAATTTCCAGGTTCCTCTAAATATATAATCATGTCATCAGCGAACAGGGATAGTTTGAGTTCTTCTTTTCCTATTCGTATCCCTTTAATTTCTTTGGTTTGTCTGATTGCTCTGGCTAGAGTCTCAAGGACGATGTTGAATAGAAGCGGTGAAAGAGGGCATCCCTGCTTTGTTCCAGTTTTTAGGGGGAACGCTTTCAGTTTTTCACCATTTAGAATGATATTAGCCATGGGCTTAGCATAGATTGCCTTTATAATGTTTAAGAATGTTCCCACTACCCCAATTTTTTCTAGTGTTTTGAGCATGAAGGGATGTTGTATTTTATCAAATGTTTTTTCTGCATCTATTGAAATACTCATGTGATTCTTAACTTTAAGTCTGTTGATATGGTGAATGACATTTATTGATTTCCGAATGTTGAACCAACCTTGCATCCCTGGGATAAAACCCACTTGATCGTGGTGCACTATCTTTTTAATATATATTTGTATGCGATTTGCTAAAATTTTGTTGAGAATTTTTGCATCGATGTTCATTAAGGATATTGGTCTGAATTTTTCTTTCCTCGATGTATCTCTGTCTGGTTTAGGTATCAGGGTGATATTGGCTTCATAGAACGAGTTTGGTAGGTTCCCTCCTCTTCTATTTCATGAAATACTTTGAGGAGTATTGGAATGAGCTCTTCTTTAAAGGTTTTGTAGAACTCGGCTGAGAACCCATCTGGTCCTGGACTTTTCTTTGTTGGTAGGCTTTTGATGACCTCTTCTATTTCATTGCTTGAAATTGGTTTATTTAAGTTGTGTATGTCCTCCTCATTCAGTTTAGGTAGTTCATATGTCTCTAGAAATTTGTTGATGTCTTCGAGGTTTTCTGTTTTGTTGGAGTATAGATTTTCAAAATAGCTTCTAATTATGTTTTGTATTTCACTCGTGTCTGTTGTGATGTTTCCTTGTTCATTCCGAATTTTAGTAATTTGAGTTTTCTCCCTCTTTCTCTTTGTTAGTGTGGCTAAGGGTTTATCAATTTTATTTATTTTTTCAATGAACCAACTATTTATTTTGTTAATTTTTCCGATTTTTTCTTTTGTTTCGATTTTGTTGATTTCGGCTCTGATTTTAACTATTTCCTGTCTTCTACTACTTTTGGTATTGGTCTGCTCTTCTTTTTCTAGTGCTTTGAGCTGTAGTGTTAAGTCGTTTATTTGTTGATTTCTACTTCTTTTTTTGAATGCACCCCATGAAATAAATCTTCCTCTAAGTACTGCTTTCATAGTGTCCCATAAATTTTGATATGATGTGTCTTTGTTCTGGTTTACTTCTAATAATTTTTTTATTTCCCTCCTGATGTCTTCTGTTATCCATTCATCATATAATAGTGTATTATTTAGTCTCCAGGTATTGGAGAAGTTTCTGTTTTTTATTCTGTCATTTATTTCTAATTTCAATCCATTATGATGTGATAGAGTACAAGGTAGTATCTCTATCTTCTTGTATTTGCTAACAGTAGCTTTGTGGCATAAAATATGGTCTATTTTAGAGAAGGATCCATGTGCTGCTGAGAAGAAAGTGTATTCGTTCTTTGTTGGATGGTATATTCTATATATGTCTGTTAAGTCTAAAATTGCTGGTTGTGTTGTTGAGATCTACAGTTTCTTTATTCAATTTTTGTTTGGACGATCTATCCAGTGGTGAGAGAGGTGTGTTAAAATCGCCTAGTATTATTGTGTTGTGGTCTATTTGATTTTTGGAATTGAGAAGGATTTGTTTGACGTACGTGGATGAGCCAATGTTCGGGGCATAGATATTTATGATTGTTATGTCTTGCTGATTTATGCTTTCCTTAAGCAGCATGTAATGTCCTTCTTTATCCCTTCTTACTACTTTTGCCTTGAAGTCCACATTATCCAAAATGAGGATGGATACTCCAGCTTTTTTGCTGTGTCCGTGTGCATGGTATGTTTTTCCCCATCCTTTCACCTTTAGTCTATGGGTGTCTCTTTCTATGAGATGAGTCTCTTGCAGGCAGCATATTGTTGGATTTTTCTTTTTAATCCAATCTGCCAGTCTATGTCTTTTGATTGATGAATTCAGGCCATTAACATTCAGGTTTATTATTGTGATATGATTTGTATTCCCAGTCAATTGACTCATATTTGTTTTTGACATGATTTGGTTTCTCCTTTATTTGGCTATTCCTTTAGGCTAGTGCCTCCTGTTGCTGATTTGCATCATTGTTTTTCATCTCTTCCTCATGGAATATTTTGCTGAGAATGTTCTGTAATGCTTGCTTTCTTTTTGTAAATTCCTTTAGCTTTTGTTTATCATGGAAGGATCTTATTTCATCGTCAAATTTGAACGTAAGTTTTGCTGGGTATAAGATTCTTGGTTGGCATCCGTTTTCTTTCAGGGCTTGGTATGTGTTGTTCCAGGCCCTTCTAGCTTTTAGGGTCTGGATTGAAAAATCTGCTGATATTCTTATTGGTTTCCCTCTGAATGTAATTTGATTCTTTTCTCTCGCGACCTTTAAAATTCTGTCTTTATTTTGTATGTTAGGTATTTTCATAATAATGTGCCTTGGTGTGGGTCTGTTGTAATTTTGTATGTTTGGAGTTCTATAAGCCTCTTGTACTTGGTTTTCCATTTCATTCTTCAGATTTGGGAAATTTTTTGTTATTATTTCATTGAATAGATTGTTCATTCCTTTGGTTTGTTTCTCTAAGCTTTCCTCAATCCCAATAATTCTTAAATTTGGCCTTTTCATGATATCCCATAATTCTTGTAGATTCTGTTCATGATTTCTTACCATCTTTTCTGTTTGGCCAACTTTGCTTTCAAGATTAAATAATTTGTCTTCAATGTCTGAGGTTCTGTCTTCGAGGTATTCTATCCTATTGGTTATGCTTTCTTTGGAGTTTTTAACTTGGTTTATTGTTTCCTTCATTTCAAGGATTTCAGTTTGGTTTTTTTTCAGTATCTCTAACTCTTTATTGAAATGATCTCTTGCGTCCCGTATTTGGTCTTTTAACTGTTGATTGGTGTGATCATTTAATGCCTGCATTTGCTCTTTCATCTCCTCATTCAATGCCTGCATTTGCTCTTTCATCTCCTCATTAGCTTCCCTGATCGTTTTAATTACGTACATTCTGAACTTCCTTTCTGACATTTCTTCTGCTGTGCTGTCATTGGGTTTTATTGATGTAGTATCTAGGTTTGTTTGGGACATTTTCTTCCCTTGTTTTCTCATAATGGTCAGTTGTCAGTGGGACCCTGAGATATTGCAGTTTTCCACTATTGGCTTATAGTGTCCCAGTAGATTTCCAGTGTATCACCTGCCAGCCTTCAGTAGCCTGATGTCTTGGAGGAATCTGATAAAGCAGCTCATCCGAAGAAACCTGCCCCTAGCCCCCTACTGGTTCCACAATTTGGAACTGGCTCTGTGAGGAAATGCTCTCACTGTGGGCCTGCACCTTGCAGCTGGCCGTGTGGGAGGAGCCCACTGCCGGAATGTGGAAGGCTACCTTGGGAAGACTCTAGCTGCCCTGCCCGGCTCCAATAAGCCACCTCTATCTGGGCCTGCCACCCGGGCTGAGCTTTACCCAGTGGGCAGACTCACCCGTGGCTCTATTTCAGTCCGAGTCTCTCAATGCCTCCCCTTCTTAACTCCTGGGTTCTGGAGCGACTGGGGGTGCAGTCTCCCTCTAGGCCGCCATCTTGGATCACCCCGTGAAGAGAGCCTGCAGCCGGAGTGTGCAGAGCCGCCTGAAGAGGTCTCTGGCTGCCCTGCCCTGATCCCAGAGGCTGCTTGCGGATTGAAGCTCTCTGCTGGTTCGTTGCCGGAGTACGCTGCGCTGCACTGGCTCCGGGACTCGGAGCTTGTTCTGGTCAGAAAGGCTCTCACTAGCGGGCCAGTTCCGTTCCGAGAACCTGGAGAAGCTGGCTGTGTGGGCGGGGCCCACTGCCAGAGTGCGCAGAGCTGCCTGTGGATGACTCTACCTGCCCTGCCCAGCTCCGATAAGCCACCTCTATCTGGGCCTGCCACCCGGAACGAGCTTTACCCAGTGGGCAGACTCACCCGTGGCTCTATTTCAGTCCAAATCTCTCAATGCCTCCCCTTCTTAACTCCTGGGTTCTGGAGCGAGTGGGGGTGCAGTCTCCCTCTAGGCCGCCATCTTGGATCACCCACATTTATCTTTTAAGCTTTTCCTGGTGCTCAGGAGTCAGTCTTTGTCCCTAGGGATCTTCAGCCCCTGCACAGCATGCACAGCAGAGCAAACTGGGACTCTGAAGCAGAAGAGTGAAACCTAGAGTTGAATGACTGATATGGTGGCCTCAGGGAAAACTAATATCTAATTATAACACTGACATTTATAGAAACCTATGTACCTGTGTCTGGTTACTGATTATTATTAGACTTAAGATAGACTTAGAGAAGTCAGGATAAGGCTTCTTTAAATATGACATCAAAATTCAGGTCCATTGAATAATGTGGAATCCCAGATAGGTGACTTGTTTACAAAACTCAACCATTTTAGTGGACATTCATATCCACATGAGGTAAGATGTTGCACTGCAGCCATATAGTATCTAAAAATCTTAGATCACAATTGGAGTTGGTTATAAGCAGATCATCTACACATTGTGAAAGAATTTCTTGAGCCAGTCATGAACCTCAGCTAACAAATTTTGTAGAATTCTATTCAAAAAATTACAAAAAAAAAATCTGTGTTTAAGAAAACCCAGTAATATTGGAGGTTACTTTTGTATTGAAGCCTTTTACTCAAGAAGAGTGTTTAGGAATACCTTTTCTGAGAAATGCAAAGGAAATCATCTCTTAAAATTGATACTTTCAACCAGCCATTATTACCTGGCATTACCATTATTAAAGGATATGAATTTGGTACTATAGTATGATTATCTGAAACTATGTTACTTTTAGTTCTCAGATCTTGCACAAATAGTATGCATCAGTGGGTTTTTTGAAAATTTCTTAAACAGGGAGAATTGGGTTATTTCATGGTGTTTGGCAAATACAATCAAATTTTTCTTTTATGAACTCGACACTGGAGACTTCATTCCTGTTAATAATTCACTCTTAAGGGGTTACTTTTTCTTCATGGGGTATTGCCTCCTCTTTGACCAAAAATTGAGATAATATTAATCATCCTTCTCATGGTTCCTTTGACTAATATAGCCTCATTTATTTATTTATTTATTTACTTTGACTGTGGATTGTACCCATGGATACATACCCCCAGCATATTTTATTCTTTTTTTTTTTAATTTTGAGTCATGATCTCATTATGTTGCTTAGGCCCTTGCTATGTTTCCTAAGGTGGCATTGAAATTATAATCCTCTTGCCTTCTCCTCACAAATAGCTGGGCTTAGTGGTATGTGCCACTGTGACTGACTCAATCATTTGTTTTAAAATATCTCTATCACAAATTAATTTCTGTTTTAAAATATTGATTATATTTTTATTTTTCTTTACATGAACAATTATTTTTAAAGTATAAAATGTTTATATTTTTATATATGTACATATAAAATGTAAATATCATTTGATCCAGTTGATTTTGCTGTCTTTTTAACATGTGTCCATTGCTCTTTTTAGTAATAATAACTGAACTCATCTGATAATTGTTTTAATATTCAAAATGCCTTTTCACCTTAACATTTCTTTAAATCTGAATTCCAGATCAAATAAATTCTGGTAAAAATTGAGTTCTATCATTTAATGAATATTTCATAAAGTATGATACAAGTGAACATTAATACTGCTGTCACATTATTTTTTATTTTATGACTTAAGATATGAAAAGCTTATAAAGTGTTATGTACACATTTGAAATAATCAAAAAGATTATTATCAAAGCAGGCAAAATGGTGTATTACAGTGAGAAAGCATGTCTTTTAGGTCAGTTATTCAGAACTCAAGTAGTGGAAATAGTACTTCTCTCTGAGGTTCCAAGTGAAAAATCTTGAGACTGGAGGATCAATGTGCTCTTGCTGAACCAGAGACTGTTGAACTCATTAATTGATCTAAAAATGTTATCCCCGGTTTACCAATCATCAGTGGAGAACTGAATCAGGAGTCATCTTGAGAGTATACTCCAGCTGTGCCAATGGGTAATGAAAATCCAGATCTGGGAGATTATGGCTAGACCTGCATAAACCTATCTGAACCTAGCAAAGACTTAAGTGAGTTTAACAAATACAGGGAAAATTTAAAAACAGCATTTTGTCCTGCTAAACTCCACTATGAAGTCTACAGAGAAACCAACTCTCTCCAATTCTGTGTGTCCTGTGGTTCAAAGAAGCTCATGAGACCAGCTACAATGAATCAAAATGATGATATAATGGGTGACAGGACACTTAACCCCCTGATTGCCTACATGACTGGTCCTTGGCACTTCTCAGACCACAGCACCAACTTTTCCCTTGCACCCGCCTATTTTAGCAACTGCTGAATCACTGGCATCAACACATTGTAGTGTCCTCCCTGTTCATAGCCCTGCCAGTTGTTTGACATACAAGTGGTTCTGGTCTGTCTTACCTGACTCGTCCCTGTGATTATAATCTCTCTAGGCCCCTGGAAACCAGAGACCCAGTCTGCTAACACCCTCACACCCTCCCTACCACTTGACCTACTAAAACTGCAGTTTCACTGGTTGGCCCTTAGCCCAGCATGCCAGATGGCAAAATCCCTGTGAGATTAACCTGACCGAAGCACCTGCATTGCTCTCTGGCCCACAGGCTGTTTAAACCAGACCACCATCTTACCACCTGACCTGCCCAATCTATCACAGATTGATATCTGCCAAGCTTTAAAAGAATATTGACTCAACAATACCAGCAACTCACCACAAAATAAAGCAACTAAACCTCACTAAAACTAAGTCCTGGCAACTGGAAGTGTCACCTATGGGAATTGCTCTTGGAGAACCAAAATGGGAGAACAGACTGAAAATGGATGGAGAGCTCTTACCATTCCACCTCTTACCAATCTCACAAGAAGGTAAGTTTAGAAATCTTAGAACCCTGCTGGCAACTTAGTGAACACTAAAAAGGAAGGACTCAACAGGTTATGCCCATACACCCACAATCAGTTGAAACCTCAAGAAGAAACAAAATCAGTTGGGAACAGACAGAAAACACATATGCTCACTATTTATCAAACATAGTCAAAATGATTCCATAATTTCTTAACTTTTCATTCAGATTGTTCTTTTTTTTGGTTATGTTTTGTGTTGTTTTGGGAGTTTTGTTTTACTTGAATTTGTACTAATATGATCAAGAACAACTATACACATAAAGATTTTTTTCTCTTTCATAATTTCTAGCCTTTTTGTTGAAGGTAATTATGTTTTATGAGCAATGTTTTGAACATCAGGGTTTTGATTAGCATAGCTTGATTTTGTTTTGCATTCTTTTTTATATCAATGTATTCTCTATTTCCCTTGTCTCCCCCTCTTTTCTATTGTGAACAACCAAATTCTATCCTCGCTCTTGCTTTGTATTCTTTGTTCTATTTTTCTCCCTCTTCCTCATTAACAACACATCCTATGTTACCACTGCATTTGCCATATTTACCCTTTAAAATTGCAAACATTTTCTACCATTCTATCCCTTCTATCCTCATACTGAATTCTATCCTTAACATCTCTTAATGCTACTTGATGTATATTATGTCCGCCCCTACCACCAATTACAGAGCAGTAATTAATATGACAGAAATTATAGACAACACCTATTGTTGGATTTTGTGCCAGATATAATTTATGATTACTGATGGAAATTGCAGATCCTTCTATATCTGTGTATTATGCTAAGTTACACTGTAGATATCAAAATGCAATGAAGTACCTAATGTACTGCTGTATATCATTGGGATAGGTTTTTGCTATAATTGGCCTCTGTCCCAAAACTGTGATGTGCTTATAACATAGAGGGACACTATAAATTCATAAGATAGAAACTGCTCATTCAGATCCATCCAGATAGTTGGGTGGACACTCAAACAATATGAGAAATGAATGGAACAAAACCAAACAACAGAGTGTACCTGAACAACAGATTACATTGACAAAACAATGGAGGAAATGTTAGAGATGATATATAGAAAGTTTATTATTGAACTGATCTATGAGGTAAAAGGTGACAAAATAAATCAAAGAACAGAGAAAATACAATAAGATATAGGTAACTTCAATAAGGAGATATAGATCTTTCAGAAGAATTAATTGGAAATTCTCAACATGAAGATATTAATAAATCAAATTAAAAATCCAATGGAAAGCATCACCAATAGATGAGACCACAAGAAGATAGATTTTCAGGACTTGAAGACAAACCATATAATCTTAAAGAAAAATATGACTACAGATAAATGATGTTAAGGTACTATGAACAGAAATTTTAAGATGAAGGTTCTGAAACATAAACTAAATTGTGCACAATCTTAACAATGAAATAACATGAGGAAATTTCCCAAATGTTAAAAGCAAAATGGAAACTCAAATACAGAAATAATACAGAACTCCAGATATACAATATTGCGAGATACTCATTTAAAGACACATCATTTTGAAAGTGCCCAACATACAGATAAAAGAATCTTAAAGCAGCAAGATTAAGACTAGTCACTTTTTAAGAAAAACCAATGCAAATCTCAGCTGATATTTTAACCCAGACCCTAAAAGGTAGGAGCTTTTAGAATAACATATATGAAACACTGAAGAAAATGGATGCCAACCAAAAATAGAATATAAAACAAAATTAAGACTTTGACTTGAAGATTAAATAAAAACCTTTCATGATAAAGGTTAAAATAATTTACAACTTAAAGTTGACACTATTAAAGATACTCAATAAAATAATTTAAGAATATATGGAGAAAAAAATTAGCAAAGCAAAAAAAAAAAAAACAGAAGAAGAATAATCAAAGGAGAATCAGTTCAATTTAAAAACTAGAAGTAGACCAAAATGTTAGGGAATTAAAAAGCATATTTCAATAAACCACTGAACATAAATTGTCTCAGCTCATCTAAAAAAGGCATAGGCTTGCAGAACAAGACCCAATTATATGTTGTCTTCAGTAGACTTAAGACATATAGAAATACATACACAGAATAAAGGCAAAAGTTTAGGAAAGTATATTAATCATGTTGTTTTCATATACAAGCTGCAGTTTCTATTCTCATATCAGTTAATTTGGACTTCAAAGCAGAGTTAATCAGAAGAGACAAAGAAGATCATTTTATTTTCCTTAAGGGAATTATGTCTAGCAGTAATACAGTATTAGTAATACTGTAGTAATAGCAGTCATTGATACTTATGCCCTAATAACAACAGCTACTTATATCAAGCAAATTCTCCTCAACATCAAGTGTCAAATAGGTCAAAACACAATACTACTAGATAACCTTAACAAACCCCTCTCAAAATTAGAAAGAAAATCTAAATAAAATCTAAAGGTGCCACAGAACAAAAAAAAGAAAAATACACTTAACAGACATATATACAATATTTTATCCATCAAAGACTGAATACACCTTCCTCAACAGCACTTGGAACATTTTGCAAAATATACCCTATTGTAAGCCAAAAACATCTCATTGCAAATAAAGAAATAAAAACAAAAACCTCTGCATACTGTCTCATCATAATGGAATTCAATTAGACATCAATGAGAAAACAGATAAGCACCTGGAGATTAAATCATATTAAATCATTATATTGAATGATGAATGGATACCATGTGAATCAGAGATAAAAAAATACTTAGATGTAAATGACAATAGTCGTACAACATATCAAAACTTCTGGGCCACTATGAAGGAGACTGCAAGAAGAAAGTTTATATCATTGAGCCCATTCATTAAATAAACAGGAATACACCAAATAAATGAACTAACATTACACCTCAAGGCCCTGGATGAAGAAGAACAAATCAGTAACAATATCAATAGATTCCAGGAAATTAAATCAGACTCCAACTTAATGAATTTGACATTACAAAAACAATTCAAAAATCAATGACAAAAGTTCATTCTTTGAAACATTAAAAATTTGATAAAGTTTTAACCCAGCTGCAAATAGGAAACAGAGGAAAATGCAATTTTAAAAATCCATGATGAAAATAACACAAGTCCCACTGAAATACAAGGGAGAATCATAAAGTACTTTGTGTTTTTGTACTCCAATATATTAGAATATTCCTAGATACCTAAGACTTAACCCAACTGATTCAGAAGGATATAGAAAATTTGAAGAGATCAAATTCAAATAAGGAAATTAAAAAGCCATGAAAAACATACCAAAAAGAGAAGTCTAGTACTAGATGGATTCTCATCCAAGTTCTACCATGCTTTTAAAGAATAACTGACATCAATTGTCCTCAAATTTTTCCACTAAATAGGAAACTAAGGCATGCTTTCAAACTAATTCTATGAAACTTGTAGCTTGATAACAAAAATCAGACAAAGTCACATCAAAGAATGAAAACTTCACATCGATTTCCTTGATAAATATAAATGAAATTTTTTTTAAATAAAATAGTGGCAAATTGCAAAGAAAAACATTAAAATGAGAGTTCACCATGGTCATCCCAGGATTGTAATTTGGATCAACATATGGAAATCAATAAATCTAACCATAATGTTAATATACATAAATACAAGTAATATGTGATCAACTCAGTAGATGAACAAAAAACATTTGACAAAATACAACATCCACTCATGTTTAGAACATTGGAAAAACTAGGGATAGATAAAACTTCTCTCAAGGATTTAAAAGCTATGTATAACAAACCCAAGGCTGAAATCATTCTAAATAGAGAATTTTAATTCATTTTCACTAAAAGCAGGAAGAAGACATAGACGCCCTCATTTACCAATTTTATTCAGCATACTCTTTGAAACTCTGGCAAAAAAAGTTAAGTAAAAGATACAATTTAAAGTGATATAAGTAGAAAAGTAGAGTTCAAATAATTTATTTTGTAGACATTATGATTATATATGTAGATGTCCCAAAAACTCAACTGGTAACATCCTAGAACTCATGAATATATTCAGGCAAGTAGTGGGATACAATATTAATAGCCAGAACTCACTTGAAATTCTGTACATCAATAATGAATAAGCTAAAAGATAAATTGGGAAAACTATACCATTAACATTAGCCTAAAAAAACCTACTTCAGAATCAACTTAATTAAAGATTTGAAGTATCTCTATGATGAAAGCCAGCAGAGAGCTATGGTGTAAATACATATATATGCATAAAAATAGACACAAAATCAAATGGAAAATAAAAGAAACAGATAAACTCCACATAAATATGCTAAACTCATATTAGACAAAATTGTTAAAAGTAAGCACTGGAGAAAAGATAGCATTTGCAATAAACAGTGCTGGAAAAACTGGAAATCCATATGTAGTAGAATAAAAGGTAATGCTTATTTTTCACCCTCCACAAAAGTCAACACTAAATAGATCAAAGACCTAGAAATCTTACCAGAAACAGCACCTTCTAGAAGAGCAGTTAGGCCCAGAACTCCCAAACATTGGTACAGGAAATAATTTCCTGAACAAGACACTAAAATTAAAAAATAATAATAATAGATTACATGGGATCATATTACATACTTTCATAGCAAAAGAAAAATGAAGACAGAACCTACAGAATGAGAGAACTTTCCTACATTGCATATGTTGTCAATTTCTAGGATTCCAGTAACTTAACACACACATGCAAAAAAAAAAAATTCAATAAAGGGGCAAAGGAATTGAACAGACCATTTTCAAATAGTAAATAGAAATGATCAACAAATATTTGGAAAATTTTCAACAGCTCTAAATATTAGAGAAATAGAAATTAAAACTGCCCTTAGATTCCATTTCAGTGCAGTCAGTATGACATGGATCTACAATAAAATTATTGCATGTTCATGAGGATGTGGGGAACACAGAATGCTCACACATTGTTGGTGGTACTGCACATTGTTTCTTCCCCTCTGGAAAGCTATATGTATATTCTTCAAGGAATGGATCTACCATTTAACCCAGTGAAATCTCTCCTCAATATTTACACAGACACTAAAATCAGCATACTAGAGTGACAGAGTTAAATTAATATGTATAGCAGCACAATTTAAAATATTATCTAGGTTATGAAAGGAAACTAAGTGCTCTTCAACAAATGAATGGATAAAGAAATTGGGGTATATATATACACAATGCATTTTTATTCAACCACACTAAAAGAATGACTCCATGACTTTTGCCAGTAAATGGATTGATTTGAAGAATATTATACTAAGTAAATTAAACCAATACCCATATCCAAAGGTTGATCTTTTTTTTTTGCTGATATGTGAAATCTAAACCACAAAAAGTGTGTGAGGGTAAGAAAAGTTTATAATATTAAACAATGGTGAAAAAAAAAGAAAGAGAGTGTTGCTCCCTGTCGAGCAACAAGGTCTGATGTATCTCCTCAGGGCCTGCCTGAGGAGAATAGGAGGCCGAGCAGGATGATGAGTGTCGGCGGCAATGGAAACCCACCAAAGCCAGGAGGTCTGTCAGCGCATGAAGCACAGTAGGAACTCATTTATTGAGGGAGTTACACAGCTTTTATGTAGGTTGGGGGCAAGGAGGGAACCAATCAGCTTAAAGGTCAGCAAGGCACAGGGAATTTATGAGGGAAAGAGTTCCATAGGACTAAATGGCAAGCACGAGCTGATCATGTTCACGGAACTGCTGCAAACCAATCCCAGACAGTAGGGGGTGGAGATGAGCAGGTCAATCAGGGAGCTGCTGGGTAAGAACACATTTTTCAGTTTCCAGGGGAGAGTGGCAGTACAAAGAAGTCCGGGTAAACTGTTGGTGGATCAGGCAGTGCCACATATGAGGAAGAGGTTCTCAAGAGGGTGCAACCACCATTAGGGTGCATCCCCTACAAGAGAGGAATAGGAAAGTAGAATAAATCTAACATAGTTTTTCTATCTATACATATAAAATTACCTAGTAAGTTCCACAATCATGCCCACCTGCAAAAAAATTGTTAATTAGAATAAGATATATCCAATGTTTGCATAAGTTCATGAAAATGGTTTCTACTGTCATGTAGAACTAAAAAGAACCAATAAAATTAAATAAAAATGACAATTGCTTGAAGAGATAGATTGTTATCCTGTTATAAACACAATAAAATATATACATATACAAAAGCTTTATTGCTTAAAAATATGAGTTTATTTTAATTATCAAAAAAATTTAAATTTGAAAAAGAAAGCTTAAAATACCCAAATGGGATTGTTGTTTCTATTTGATATTTTAATAATATGCATAAATACCATAAAATATTTGAACTCAAATTAACTACTAAATGATTTCTTTATGTAGTCAACCTCATTGCTTTTCAAAAGTTTCTCTTAGCCTACTGGTTCTGGAATAATTAGACAAATTGCTACATTTTCAGAAAACTACTCTATTTCAGAACTGTTGAATCAGATTCTTCACTTCAGTAAATTTCTGTTTCATGTTTGTGCAATTATATCTGAGAATTCCCTTTATTAATTACCATAACTTTCCCATCTGTGGTATATGTACCATTTAGTTCATGATATATAAAATTACAAAGTCTATAGTCTTGTGTTGATGCCTCAGTTTTACATTCTATTTCCTAAAAGTGAAATTATCATACTCCTTTTCAACTTATGTCTGGTTTTCTTCAGAGGTATATAAGACTATCACTGTGTATAAAAGTATATTAATAAATAATTAGTCATCACCTCCATAGGAGTCTACTCTTATTGCAACCTCTGTTAAACTAAAACCTCTGTGAATGATCAAGTAGTCAGTGTACTATTTATTTACCTATTATTTCAGGATCTGTTGACATTCAGAGATGTGGCCATTGATTTCACTGAAGAGGAGTGGGAATGCCTTCATCCAGATCAACAAAACTTATACAGAAATGTGATGTTTGAGAATTACAGAAACTTGGTCTTCCTGAGTAAGGATAACTTCCCTTAATAATTATTAATTAATTAAAATTATTTAATTTTCTTCCCTTGCAGAATACCTTCTGGGAACTTCTCTATAAGAATGTGTTTCAGATGTGTGGTTTCAAGAAATAAAAGAACATATTTCGGTACAGATAAAATGTTAAAGACATTCCTTTTAATCTTAATCTCTCCCTTTCTTGTTAGGTTATATATCTTTCACTTTAGAAAAGTGGTACTGAGAGTATTCAGTGATATAAAATATTTGGCCTGATATAGCAGAAGATGCAGTTGAGAGTTCCAAAGATTAAGGAGGAATTCAAACTTCAAAATGTTGATGGAGAAATTATCTAACAGAAAAGATTTTTCAGAAGCTTAGGTTGATTTCTCTTGTTGTCATTGAACATGTACTTCCCATTTTTTATCAAGTTTTCAAATTTTTAAAAATCTTCTGTTTCTCTCCAGTGATGTCACAGTTCTTCTAATTTAACCATCAAACTCCTCTTTGCCAGTGAGTGTCAGCATGATCTAAAAGATCTTCTGTTATTTATGGGTCTCCACGTGGTATATGAACATTTTTGGGGAATTCTAGGACAAACCATTGCAAAAAATTAATACCCAGAATCTGTTTAACATTATTTATATATTTATTCATTAAAATTACCTTATACATGCTCTTTGTAAATACTTGTAAAGAATTTTCCATGACATGAAATCAAGATTCACAGTAAAATCTCAGTTTGCTGTCCCTAGAGATATTTGCAATTTGTAGTTATATGAAACTGTTGGTAAATAATATATCTATGTTTATATATACATTGTTGGTTAAATTTTTCTTTCCCTCTTTCTTTAATTTTATATGGTAGGATTCCTGTTGTAGAATAGGTTTTCTCCTTTCACATATTGCTGTTTTATTTTTGGCTACATTTTATGAATATATGGAAATTTCTATTACTTCAGAAGTAAGTACAATATTGAAATTAATACATGCATGATTTTTGTTTCTATTGCCAAAAAATTATATGTGCTTCACCTTGTTTCTATAAGTATTACAACTTTTTAAATAAGTTTTATATTTTATTTATATTGTTTTTATTCTGCCTGTGTACATAGTAATGAATATTTTTCATAGAATTCAGGGGTACCTATTAATGGGCTACATTCCAACACTTTTCTATCTCATGAAGTTATTGAGTATGGCCTTGAGATTATAAATTTTCTGCCTCAGAATTAGACTAATAATTCTGGATTATATGCAGATTACATGCATGCCCTTTATCTATATATTTATAAATTTGTTCTTTATTAAAGATAAAGACTATAGCATTTTAAACTTAACTTTCAAACATTTTACTATTTTTTATTTTTATGTGTTTCTGAAATTTTAATTGTGATCAAGACCACAAAACAGTGCTTGATCTCCCCAATATATCACATTTACTGTTCAGTAATGTTAATTCAAATTGTGCTGTAATACATCTGTAGATGGTTTACATTCCAAAAGTCAATAAATCAATTCCCATGTAAACAAGCACTCATTTCTGTCTTCTGTCATCAATAATGTTCTTCTCATTTCTGTTCAGAAGGATTTTTTGTTTACTTGTTGGTTTTTGGTGTCTTATATAAGTAAAATTCTGCTATAATTTTCATTGTGGTAGTGATATATTTCAGTTATCAAAATGTACTGAGAATTTATCCTGATTATAGATTTTGCAGAAATGTATTACTTTTTTAACTTGAAAAATATTATGTAGTTTCTATATTCCAAATTCCTTCATTCACTCATTTCAAGGGATATTTGGTTTGCTTCCCCATGGTAGCTCTTTTGAATAATATTAAAAAAGCATTGGTGTTCAAATGTCTTATTTGGTATATGTGCAAGAACTTACTAAAGTCAGAATTCACTATGTCCTTCTGCTTAATTGATGTCACTATTGCCAATTGAATATTGTAGTTTTTAATGTTTTGAAATTATGAAAAAATTTTCTCCCAATTTTGTTTCTATTTTGAATATTTTTGACATACAATAAAACTTTGAGATTCCATAAAATTTCAAGAATAAATTGTTTTCTGTCTCTGCAAAAAATAAGGGAGATTTACATGGAGTCTCAATGTATCTTTGAGGAGTACAAATGTCTTTTAACTTAATCTTTTCATTCTGGAAAATGATCATATTCAACATTATTCAATCAATTGCCACATATGTGTGGATTTTTTAATATCCTTTCCACATTGTGATTTTTGACTTTATTATAATCACAAAATAATTTTAATATTTACATACCTATTAACCTTTAGTCTTTTCCTTTCCTACTGGTTGATTGAATTTAACATTTCATATGCTATTGAGAACAACTAGTGTATAAGTCAAATATGCTTAAATTATTTTCAAAGTCTTCTGTTTTTTGATTACCATTTTGTTTGACTTCCTTTATAGCAAGTATGGATTGATGCCTCCTAGTATTAACATGTTGCTTTCTATTTCTTTATTTAATTTGTCAGTATTAACTTTTTATTTCTTGGAACTACAATGTGAGTTGAAACTATATTTACTTTTATTGCAGTATTCTAGGTAAAGCTCATTTTTATCCTCATATAATATTCTACTTTGCCTCTTTTCAAAGTTTTTTGTTAAATTTAAAATATATTTTATCTCATGTAACTTCTTGCCTTAAACTTTCTTATATCATAATTTGGCCACACAAGCTTTCTTTTTGACACATTTTTATATAATGCTCTTCTAATCTTTTGCTTTCATTCTACATGTTTCCTTAGATATAGAGTTACAAGTAGATTTTATATTTTTATTTATTTTACATTTATTATTTTCTTTTTTAAATTTTAATTTGTTCTTTTTATACATAAAGTATAAAGTTATACTTGGAATATAATTTCCCATGTTAGGGATTGTATGCATTGTGAAAATACACTGCTCGTGTATTAATATATGAACATAGAAAAGTTATGTCTGCTTCAGTATATTGTCTTTCTTATATCCATCTCCAATTCCTTACTTTAATTCAACTTTATTTAATCCAATTAAGCTTTATTCTACACTCCCCCAACTTACTGTGTTAGCCTCACATATCAGAGATAACATACAGATTTATGAATTGATATTTTACTATCTCTACATTTAACGTTCACCAGGACTTCTAAACATCTAGACAGACTAGAAGTTGCAATTAAAAGCTCAATTTTTCCACTGTGTACATTCAGTCTTGAAGGAAATGCAAACATTTAACAATAGTTCTAATTTAAAGATATCTTTAAAATATGAACATTCTTGTCCTTCACCAACCCAGTCTGCTATAATGCTACAATTTTAAGAAGAAAATATTTCCTAAAAATTTTAGCAAAACATACAAAATTTTGTTTACTGATTCTACTTTTGTCATAAATGGCAAGCTCTTTAACATCTAAAAAAAGGTGCATAGAGAAAATGACTCATTTGTCCTTTATATACACTATATAAAGAGCAATATAAAACAAAGCCCATACGCATAGTAACAATAGTTACTTTTTGCCTCCTTGTAAGCACACTGCCATGGTGCTCCAGAAAACCAGCATACAATGCTTATTACTCAACAGGGAATTTGTTTATTATCCTTCACAAAACATTTCATAGAATTTTTTTAAATTAATTTACAAAAAGTTTTATATTTTACTGCTTC
>NW_025920176.1:439641-494414 GCF_902686445.1 Sciurus carolinensis
TTAGAAGTTAGAGAATAAGTTGGAAACCATCAATAAGAAGCATAAACAATAAAAAGCATAAATTAGCCTCTTCTTTTTCTTCTTTTGATACATTCACCTTCATCTTTACCTGGAAGACAAGGTTCTAATTTAGAGCTCTCTTTTTTTTTTTTTTTTTTTTTTGGTCCTGGGAATTGAACCCAGGGTCTTGTGCATGCGAGGCAAGCACTCTTCCAACTGAGCTATATCACCACCCTCAAATTTAAATTCTTAAAATTGAAGGATAGCAAATTTAATTCTCTTTTGGATTATGTGGTCTGGGGACAACTCACCTTAGCCCAGGCTTGCAGCCTTTCTCTGCCCACCTCTGTCTCCTGCCTGTACCAGTGGAGGCCTCTCTTGTGTGCAAGCTGATGTACACAAGCTGTCCCTCAGCACCTGATTCAGCCTAGGGTGCACATACAGAGGCACATTCTGTCCTCAGTAGTTCTGGGTCCTGACTAGAAATGCATGCTCTAGAAGAAGGGGGTATTATTATGCTAACACTTTTGTAACAAAGTATACAAAGTGCCTTAAACAACACAAACTCATTGTCTCATAGTTCTGAAGACTAAAAGTCCAAGGTCAAAGTATTAATAAAATTTATTCCCAAGAGTTGTGAGGAAAAATCTATTCTGTGCTTCTTCTCTAACTTCTGGTGGTTTTCCAGTAATCTTTGCATTTATTTTCTTGTGGACACATCACCTCCATCTATGCCTTTATCTTTGCATGACATTTTCCCAGTGTGCATATCTGTGTTATAATTTACAAGTTTATGGGGATGCCATCCATATTGAATTGGGATCTGCCCTCAAACTGACCTGACTATATCTGCAAAGATCCTGTTTCAAAATTAGATCACATTCCAAATAAGTACTAGAGATTAGGGCTTCAAGTGAATTGGGGAATACACAGACAAACTAATAAAAGAGGTTAAGTTTGGGTTGCCAAGAGTGAACTTATCTCCTTGGTACTTATGACTGCTTCATTGCATAGGGAAAGTTGTGATTGAATGAGGTCCAGAGTGGGGCTTGCTAGAGTCTGGGATCAGTGACAATAACCCCTCTAAAAGGACCACATGAATAAATTATTTTCATTAGTATCATCGAAGTCTTTGACATGGTTTGAACCAACAGTTTAAAGAACAATAGAAAGTAATAGAAAGATGATGACTATTAACATCCTTGGAGTCTTCCCAGTTGGCCAAATTAATTAAGATAAGACCATGACCACTAATATCCTTGGAATCTCCCCAGTTGGTCAAATTAATTAAGACTCTTCCCCATCCTATGAAGAATCTTTCCAGTATAGTTTATCTCATCAGTTCATTCCCTCTTTAACACCAGTTTCCATTATAATTTCTCATTTAATTCACTTAATAAATTATGAGTCACTACCTAAACTGAAATGAGGGCTGGTATTCAGCACCATGTTGGAGTGTGAAAATCCTCAACAAAGATGTGTTCAATAACCAGGCCACTGACTTTTGTTAGTTGCATATTTCATGCATCAGTTTTGATTCTGGATAGTATATTTCTATTTCTGAGGCCAGTCAGGCCTTTGATATTCTTAATCTGCATTTAAAAAATAATCCATGACAGGTAGGAGGGGTATTCAATTATGTGACTAAAAACAATCTCCTGGAAGCCAAAGAAACACACAGATAATGTTTATTCTCCATGCTAAAAACAGGTAGCCTGGTATTTTTAGTCATTCCACAAAATATAATGTCTGGACTCAAATTCAGTGGTGGGTGCCTGACTTTATGGGATCATATGAGACTGGCAGTGTGGGGAGGAGCTGGGGTCAGATATTAGGGGAAAAAATGTTTCTGGGAGAGAAGTTGGGTCTTGCTACCAATTTAAGGTTTCCAACTAATGTGGGTATAGTACAATTTCAAACATTTTTAGAGCTTAAAAAAAATGAAAACAAGAACAAAAATGAACCAAACTCAAGGAATTAATGAGAGCATAAAGACCAGCAGTTGTTATATCCAGGGCTGTAAAAATGAGTTACTTCTTCCCCTCAGATGAGGGCAAAACATGATATCCAATCACAGAAAAATTAATTTGTTTGCTTGGGTATAAATTTAAAATGACCCACCTGATGATCATTTTCTTCTTCTTCTTCTTCTTCTTCTTCTTCTTCTTCTTCTTCTTCTCTTCTTCTTCTTCTTCTTCTTCTTCTGTAATTTGCCAGAGTTAATTCAGTCCCAAGAGATTGGCTTTTTACCACCTTGCTATAAAATCTGATTTGGTTTTGTACAGTTCTTTTCCCCCTCACTAATGCCCAGGCTACATGTATACTTTAAGACAACACCAGGGCTCTATATCATGCTTTTGCCATGTTTCTTGTGTAGGCTTTCTGGTACTCTAGGGTGTGGGAAAGGAAAGCAGGTCTTCAGGTCTTAAATAGTCTAGGAAATCTTTCCAAATCAACATGTTCCCCTCTCTCTCTCTCTCTCTCTCTCTCTCTTTTATTGTCATGTCCCTCGCCCACAAGAAAGCACGACACATTAAACTTCCTTCAGCAGTTTAATCAGGACCTTAATATTATAAAACCATGGTTTTCTTCTTCTTCCTCTTGAGCCGAATTCATACACTTTTATACTCTTGCAATAGCCAATCTACTCCTGCCACTTGGCCTATGTTCATAGGTGCTCCCACTTGCAACAGTTGGCTTAACCAAATATGGGCTTGTTTACCTAGAAAGCACTTCAGGAAACCAGCGCCATCTTATCATGGTGGTGAGGTGGCTCGCCACAGCTCCCCCTTCTTTATTTTATGAACACAGGTGAAGGTAGAGGCCCTATCCTACTGTGCAAAAGTGGCAAATAGTGAACGTCAGTCCCAGAGTGGTGCCTTCTCTGGGCCTGATATCACCTAAGCTGATGCCTCTTTTTCGTAGGGTGGGACGTGGACATCAAACCCACATGCAATAGGGCATGCCTTCCTTGAGGTTCAAAAATAAAACTCTCAAGTGCAGTGCTTTGCCTCGCATTCCTGTGTCCATGAAGATGTAGCGGTATGGAAAACCATACTAGGGGGAGCTTATCCAGCTTACGCAACTGCAAAGGCCTGAGGTAGGAAAACACATCACCCTACTTGCCAATGTTGCACAATACAGGGGCACCATAATGAACACAAGGCATACAGTAACAGTACTCTCCTCCAACATTATTGTTATAGCTCAAGATCAAAGGTGGAAGTTACAAGACAATTGAAGCCTTAATTAGTACAAGAAATCCCCAGAATGCAAATTCACAGTCCTCAAAGAAAAGTACATAGTAATTACAGCAATACCCTGCAGACACCTAGCGTAAATGATAATTCTAACTCTAACAGAGATATACTAAAAATGCCACTTATTCCCGTGCCAGATTAGCCAACCACACAGAAGGTGACACCCCTTGTTCAATGGCTAACACAGCCTGAATTAGCACTGCCTTTTCATGTGCTTGACGCGCTCTTAGCTTGCAAATAAACTAAAGGCAAAGGCAAATACCTGCAAGACAAATACATCCAAAGACCCCCACACCAACCCATTCTTTAAAATAACTAAAGGCAGAGGTGAGCCAGTTAGAGAACTGACTCAAAGTAACAGACTCAACACGAGTGTCATTTAAAATCGCAATCTGCAATAATTGTTGATTCATCATCTTCTCAGCTTCTAGGGACCAGTTGCCTGCAAGAAAGGCGGAAATCAAGTGGCTTTGATTCTTTGCTTCTTCATATCTTACTGGAGTTATACACATGTGTTTATGATTCCCGATGCATCCAACTTGTGCAATGTTGAAAAGTCCATCCAACTGTACTTGTAGTAAATCTATCCTTTGATTCGCCGCCAAGATCCCTGATAAGATATGTCTGTTAATGCGGCCCTGGGATTCCAGTACCTGTGCAGTTTGTTGTATAACTTGATTAATGGTTTGTGCTGTTTGAACTTGATTGGTCATGGCTAGAGCAGCGGTAGTGGCTGCAGCAGCAGAGACAGCAATAGCAGTTATTATGGCTGCAGTAATGCCAAAGTCTCTCTTTTCTCTGAAGAGGTGCACCAATGGAAAATTATCTGGATTGACCTCCACTGGGACAGGTACAAAGGTGGGTACCTTTACAATCACAGCAACAGATTCACTACCGTTCCAACACTCTGAAAGCAGGCAGGTAATATTATCATTAGAACAATTTAAAATCACTTCTGAACTGTTTGATAATAGAAATAGAAAAAGGGGGGGCAGGCGGCGAACAATGTCTGTCAGCCACAGAATTATCATGTGCATCCAAAGTTAAAAAATTAATGGTAAAAAGAGCCAAAGACAAACGCTCTTTAGGAGTACAGCTTGCTCCTATTCCCCCTTTTTGTCTTTGTAAAAGTTCTTTAATCGTTCTATGAGCTCTCTCCACGATTCCCTGACCTAGGGGGTTGTAAGGTAAGCCATGAGTCAGTTGCACTCCCATAGTGGAGCAGAAAGAGGTGAATTGTTGACCAGTGTACGCTGGCCCATTATCTGTCTTTAAGGAGCATGGAAGGCCCCAGGCGGCCCAAGCCTCTAGGCAATAGGAGATGACATGATGGCCTTTTTTTTCCTGCTAAAGCAGAGGTATGCATAACTCCAGAGAAAGTATCTATTGAGACATGAGCATATTTTAGGGAACCAAACTCTGCAATAAGAGTTACATCCATTTGCCAAATCGTAAGAGGTCGCAAGGCTCAGGGGTTAACACCAAAAGAAGGGAGATGATGAAATGGAACACAATGAGAACAGTCTAAGACAATCTGTCTCGCTTCTGCTCGAGGAATAGAGAAGCGCTTGCGAAGTGTTTGGGAGTTAACATGAAACTTATTATGAAAGTCTCGAGCACTGTCAAGAGAAGAAAGAAAACAAATTGTGTGGGTAGCGGCATCTGTCCTTGGGTTTTCTTCAACAATAGGTCCAGGGAGAGCCGTATGAGCTCTTATATGTACAGGATAAAAGGGTGCAGAATGGCCCAAAATCAAATTTTGTAACTGAGTAAATAAAGATGAAACTTTGTTGTTAGGATTGATGGCACCTACAGTTTCCAACACCTTAAGTGCTCCTTAGAGAAGTCCTCTTATTCCCTGGGTTCAGGCTGACTGAGGGCAAAAGATCCAAATACAGGTCTATCTTGCCTTCTGTATTTAATTCCAATCTCGAAGTTTGATCTTAATCATCCAGCAAGCCAGTCTCACCAGTCATAAAGTAAGAGTACTGGGCTTTAACTTTAATGTCCATAACTTTACAGTTATTTACCCTTTTATCTAACTGGAGTCTGCATTAGTTCTGGAAGTTACCACTATTTGTTTTGGTATCTGTTACCACTATTTGTTAGGTGATGGCTTATTATCACAAGTTACCTAGGTTGCCTGTTCTTGAAGCAGCTACTTCTGCAAAACATTAATAGGTAACAGTTTTATAAAATGAAATAAGTAAGAGTAAAAATATATTCTGCTTGTATAATAGCTATTTTGAATTTTGACTGAGAACCACATTATATTCCCTATTTGAGATTATAGTAATTTTACAACAAAAAAACCAATCTTTTGATTATAACTTTATTTTTTTTTATTTTTTATTTTTTTGAAAATTATTAAAAGTTTTTAATAAATTATGTAACTGAAGAGTAACATTTTCTCAGCAGGTTCATTTTATTTATTTATTTTTTTTTAAAGTTGCATCATACATTTTATATTATCTTTTTTTTATTTTTTTATTTTTTTATTTTTATTTTTTTATTTTTTTTTACGTTTACATAGGGTAATGATGTTTATTATATTTTTCCCCTCCCCCCCACCCCTCCCACCCCTCCCACCCCTCCTACCCCTCTTTTCCCTCTACACAGTCCTTCTTTCCTTCATTCTTACTGCTCTCCTTAGCCTAACTCTAAACCTAACCCTAAACCTAATGCTAGCCCTTCCCACCGCCCCATTATATGTCCTCATCCGCTTATCAGCGAGATCATTCGTCCTTTAGTTTTTTGAGATTGGCTTATCTCACTTAGCATGATATTCTCCAATTTCGACCATTTGCCTACAAATGCCATAATTTTATCATTCTTCATTGCGGAGTAATATTCCATTGTATAAATATGCCACAGTTTCTTTATCCATTCATCAACTGAAGGGCATCTAGGTTGGTTCCACAATCTGGCTATGGTGAATTGAGCAGCAATGAACATTGATGTGGCTGTATCTCTGTAGTATGCTGATTTTAAGTCCTTTGGGTATAGGCCAAGGAGTGGGATAGCTGGGTCAAATGGTGTTTCCATTCCAAGCTTTCTGAGGAATCTCCACACTGCTTTCCAGAGTGGTTGCACTAATTTGCAACCCCACCAGCAATGTATGAGTGTTCCTTTTTCACCACATCCTCGCCAACACCTATTGTTGCTTGTATTCTTGATAATCGCCATTCTAATTGGGGTGAGATGAAATCTTAGGGTAGTTTTGATTTGCATTTCTCTTATTACTAGAGATGTTGAACATTTTTCCATATGTTTGTTGATTGCTTGTAGATCTTCTTCTGTGAAGTGTCTGTTCATTTCCTTAGCCCATTTGTTGATTGGATTATTTGTATTCTTGGTGTAGAGTTTTTTGAGTTCTTTATAGATTCTGGAAATTAGTGCTCTATCTGAGGTATGGTTGGCAAAGATATTCTCCCACTCTGTAGGCTCTCTCTTCACATTTCTGATAGTTTCCTTTGCTGAGAGAAAGCTTTTAAGTTTGAATCTATCCCAGTTGTTGATTCTTGCTTTTATTTCTTGTGCTATGGGAGTCCTGTTAAGGAAATCTGATCCTGAGCCAACAAGTTGAAGATTTGGACCTACTTTTTCTTCTATAAGATGCAGGGTCTCTGGTCTGATTCCGAGGTCCTTGATCCATTTTGAGTTGAGTTTTGTGTAGGGTGAGAGATAGGGGTTTAGTTTCATTCTATTGCATATAGTTTTCCAGTTTTCCCAGCACCATTTGTTGAAGAGGCTATCTTTTCTCCATTGCATATTGTTGGAACCTTTGTCTAGTATGAGAAAATTGTATTTATTTGGGTTTGTGTCCATGTCCTCTATTCTGTACCATTGATCTACCTGTCTATTTTGGTACCAATACCATGCCGTTTTTGTTACTATTGCTTTGTAGTAGAGTTGAAGATCTGGTATTGCAATACCCCCTGCTTCGCTCTTGCTACTGAGGATTGCTTTAGCTATTCTAGGTTTTTTATTCTTCCAGATGAATTTCATAATTGCTTGCTCTATTTCTGCGAAGTACATCATTGGGATTTTAATTGGAATTGCATTGAATCTGTATAGAACTTTAGGTAGTATAGCCATTTTGACAATACTAATTCTGCCTATCCAGGAACATGGGAGATCTTTCCATCTTCTAAGGTTTTCTTGAATTTCTTTCTTTAGTGTTCTGTAGTTCTCATTGTAGAGGTCTTTCACCTCTTTTGTGAGATTGATTCCCAAGTATTTTATTTTTTTCGATGCTATTGTGAATGGGGTAGTTTTCCTAATTTCTCTTTCTGAAGATTCATCACTTATGTATAAAAATGCATTGGATTTATGAGCATTGATCTTGTAACCTGCTACTTTACTGAATTCACTTATGAGTTCTAAAAGTTTTCTGGTGGAATTTCCAGGTTCCTCTAAATATATAATCATGTCATCAGCGAACAGGGATAGTTTGAGTTCTTCTTTTCCTATTCGTATCCCTTTAATTTCTTTGGTTTGTCTAATTGCTCTGGCTAGAGTCTCAAGGACGATGTTGAATAGAAGCGGTGAAAGAGGGCATCCCTGCCTTGTTCCAGTTTTTAGGGGGAACGCTTTCAGTTTTTCACCATTTAGAATGATATTAGCCATGGGCTTAGCGTAGATGGCCTTTATAATGTTTAGGAATGTTCCCACTACCCCAATTTTTTCTAGTGTTTTGAGCATGAAGGGATGCTGTATTTTATCAAATGCTTTTTCTGCATCTATTGAAATAATCATGTGATTCTTAACTTTAAGTCTGTTGATATGGTGAATGACATTTATTGATTTCCGAATGTTGAACCAACCTTGCATCCCTGGGATAAAACCCACTTGATCGTGGTGCACTATCTTTTTAATATATATTTGTATGCGATTTGCTAAAATTTTGTTGAGAATTTTTGCATCGATGTTCATTAAGGATATTGGTCTGAAATTTTCTTTCCTTGATGTGTCTCTGTCTGGTTTAGGTATCAGGGTGATATTGGCTTCATAGAACGAGTTTGGTAGGGTTCCCTCCTCTTCTATTTCATGGAATAGTTTGAGGAGTATTGGAGTGAGCTCTTCTTTAAAGGTTTTGTAGAACTCGGCTGAGAACCCATCTGGTCCTGGACTTTTCTTTGTTGGTAGGCTTTTGATGACCTCTTCTATTTCATTGCTTGAAATTGGTTTATTTAAGTTGTGTATGTCCTCCTCGTTCAGTTTAGGTAGTTCATATGTCTCTAGAAATTTGTTGATGTCTTCGAGGTTTTCTGTTTTGTTGGAGTATAGATTTTCGAAATAGCTTCTAATTATGTTTTGTATTTCACTCGTGTCTGTTGTGATGTTTCCTTGTTCATTCCGAATTTTAGTAATTTGAGTTTTCTCCCTCTTTCTCTTTGTTAGTGTGGCTAAGGGTTTATCAATTTTATTTATTTTTTCAAAGAACCAACTATTTATTTTATTAATTTTTCCGATTGTTTCTTTTGTTTCGATTTCGTTGATTTCGGCTCTGATTTTAACTATTTCCTGTCTTCTACTACTTTTGGTATTGGTCTGCTCTTCTTTTTCTAGTGCTTTGAGCTGTAGTGTTAACTCGTTTATTTGTTGATTTCTACTTCTTTTTTTGAATGCACCCCATGAAATAAATCTTCCTCTAAGTACTGCTTTCATAGTGTCCCAGAGATTTTGATATGATGTGTCTTTGTTCTCGTTTACTTCTAAGAATTTTTTTATTTCCCTCCTGATGTCTTCTGTTATCCATTCATCATATAATAGTGTATTATTTAGTCTCCAGGTATTGGAGAAGTTTCTGTTTTTTATTCTGTCATTTATTTCTAATTTCAATCCATTATGATCTGATAGAGTACAAGGTAGTATCTCTATCTTCTTGTATTTACTAACAGTAGCTTTGTGGCATAAAATATGGTCTATTTTAGAGAAGGATCCATGTGCTGCTGAGAAGAAAGTGTATTCATTCTTTGTTGGATGGTATATTCTATATATGTCCGTTAAGTCTAAATTGCTGATTGTGTTGTTGAGATCTATAGTTTCTTTATTCAATTTTTGTTTGGACGATCTATCCAGTGGTGAGAGAGGTGTGTTAAAATCGCCTAGTATTATTGTGTTGTGGTCTATTTGATTTCTGGAATTGAGAAGGATTTGTTTGACGTACGTGGATGAGCCAATGTTCGGGGCATAGATGTTTATGATTGTTATGTCTTGCTGATTTATGCTTCCCTTAAGCAGTATGTAATGTCCTTCTTTATCCCTTCTGACTAGTTTTGGTTTGAAGTACACATTATCTGAGATGAGGATGGATACTCCAGCTTTTTTGCTGTGTCCGTGTGCATGGTATGTTTTTCCCCATCCTTTCACCTTTAGTCTATGGGTGTCTCTTTCTATGAGATGAGTCTCTTGCAGGCAGCATATTGTTGGATTTTTCTTTTTAATCCAATCTGCCAGTCTGTGTCTTTTGATTGATGAATTCAGGCCATTAACATTCAGGGTTATTATTGTGATATGATTTGTATTCCCAGTCAATTGACTCATATTTGTTTTTGACATGATTTGGTTTCTCCTTTATTTGGCTATTCCTTTAGGCTAGCGCCTCCTGTTGCTGATTTGCATCGTTGTTTTTCATCTCTTCCTCATGGAATATTTTGCTGAGAATGTTCTGTAATGCTGGCTTTCTTTTTGTAAATTCCTTTAGCTTTTGTTTATCATGGAAGGATCTTATTTCATCGTCAAATTTGAAGGTAAGTTTTGCTGGGTATAAGATTCTTGGTTGGCATCCATTTTCTTTCAGGGCTTGGTATATGTTGTTCCAGGCCCTTCTAGCTTTTAGGGTCTGGATTGAAAAATCTGCTGATATTCTTATTGGTTTCCCTCTGAATGTAATTTGATTCTTTTCTCTCACGGCCTTTAAAATTCTGTCTTTATTTTGTATGTTAGGTATTTTCATAATAATGTGCCTTGGTGTGGGTCTGTTGTAATTTTGTATGTTTGGAGTTCTATAAGCCTCTTGTACTTGGTTTTCCATTTCATTCTTCAGATTTGGGAAATTTTCTGTTATTATTTCGTTGAATAGATTGTTCATTCCTTTGGTTTGTTTCTCTAAGCCTTCCTCAATCCCAATAATTCTCAAATTTGGCCTTTTCATGATATCCCATAGTTCTTGGAGATTCTGTTCATGATTTCTTACCATCTTCTCTGTTTGTTCAACTTTGTTTTCAAGGTTAAATATTTTGTCTTCAATGTCTGAGGTTCTGTCTTCCAGGTGTTCTATCCTATTGGTTATGCTTTCTATGGAGTTTTTAACTTGGTTTATTGTTTCCTTCATTTCAAGGATTTCAGTTTGTTTTTTTTTCAGTATCTCTAACTCTTTATTGAAATGATCTCTTGCTTCCCGAATTTGGTCTTTTAACTGTTGATTGGTGCGATCATTTAATGCCTGCATTTGCTCTTTCATCTCCTCCTTCAATGCCTGCATTTGCTCTTTCATCTCCTCATTAGCTTCCCTGATCGTTTTAATTACGTACATTCTGAACTCCCTTTCTGACATTTCTTCTGCTGTGCTGTCATTGGGTTTTATTGATGTAGTATCTAGGTTTGTTTGGGACATTTTCTTCCCTTGTTTTCTCATAATGGTCAGTTGTCAGTGGGACCCTGAGATATTGCAGTTTTCCACTATTGGCTTATAGTGTCCCAGTAGATTTCCAGTGTATCACCTCCCAGCCTTCAGTAGCCTGATGTCTTGGAGGAATCTGATAAAGCAGCTCATTCGAAGAATACTGCCCCTAGCCCCCTACTGGTTCCACTTTTTGGAACTGGCTCTGTGCGGAAATGCTCTCACTGTGGGCCTGCACCGTGCAGCTGGCCGTGTGGGAAGAGCCCACTGCCGGAGTGTGGAAGACTACCTTGGGAAGACTCAAGCTGCCCTGCCCGGCTCTGCTAAGCCACCTCTATCTGGGCCTGCCACGCGGGCTGATCTTTACCCAGTGGGCAGACTCACCCGTGGCTCTATTTCAGTCCAAGTCTCTCTGTGCCTCCCCCTCTTAGCTCCTGGGTTCTGGAGCGACCGGGGGTGCAGTCTCCCTCTAGGCTGCCATCTTGGATCTCCCCGTGAAGAGAGCCCGCAGCCGGAGTGGGCAGAGCCGCCTGAAGAGGTCTCCGGCTGCCCTGCCCTTATCCCTGAGGCTGATTGCAGATCGAGGCTCTCCGCTGGTTCTTTGCAGGAGTACACTGCACTGCAGCGGCTCCGGGACTCGGAGCCTGCTCTGTTCAGAAAGGCTCTCACTAGCGGGCCAGTTCCGTTCCGAGAACCTGGAGAAGCTGGCTGTGTGGGTGGGGCCCACCGCCGGAGTGCGCAGGACTGCCTGTGGATGACTCTAGCTGCCCTGCCCTGGCTCTGATAAGCCACCTCTATCTGGGGCTGCCACCCGGGCCGAGCTTTACCCAGTGGGCAGACTCACCCGTGGCTCCACTTCAGTCCGAGTCTCTCAATGCCTCCCCTTCTTAACTCCTGGGTTCTGGAGCGACTGGGGGTGCAGTCTCCCTCTAGGCCGCCATCTTGGATCGCTGATTATAACTTTAAATAAGCTGAAGTCTGACTTATTTTGGAGTCACTCTAACATGCAGTAAGGTGGGAGGCAGAGCCTTATCTCAGGTAAGGCGTGACTCTTTGCAGATCTTAAGTGTTCTAATCCTACAACTAATTTTTTGTCCCTTTTTTCATGACCAGCATGACCAAATTTTTAAGTTCAGTGAGGGTCAAAGGAGTATTAGAAAATAAAGGTTTATAAACACAGATTTTGAAGATTAAGCTGAGATCGGATGGAGCTCTGTTCTCTGATGGAAATGTAGATCTAAAGGGTTATGTTAGCAACATTTATACATGTCTTATTATTAAGTTAAAGACTATGTAAGCATTATTCTTTGTTTTCAGGAGAGTTACAGAGACTAGACCATCTACATAACTTTTTCTCACAACTGCAAAGTGCAATGTTAGGAACTCTGTGTAGTTCTCAAAGAAGTCCACTGTCCAAAGTTACTGTAAGGTGGGCAGGAACTAGAGAAGGGAACTGATGAAACACTGGTTATCTAGCAAAACAATTTCTTTCTGCCCAAGAGCTGTGTGCTTGATATCAATGCAAGAGCTGATAGGACTCCTGTACAGAGCCTCCCCAGGGAGGTTACTGCCACAGCAGTTAGGCATCTTGTGCTCCTACACAGGAACACTTCCAGGCACCAGGCATGCTACAGTCATGAAGTCAGGGACCCCAATCTCAGTCATTGTTGTCCCATTTTTGCTATAATGTATTATACTCTTTTTTAAATGTCATTTTAAGAAGTTTATATATGTTGATTTCTGAGTTCATATAAACATCAGTTAACACAGTCTAACATTATATCCAAAACAGGAATCAATCAAAGAAAGGCTGAGAGAGCTTTTAACTTTTCTTTTGTGTAGCAAAAAGCTTTTACCTTCTACAATATGAACCTTTAAACAAATCAGGCTGTCACTAACTCTTAGATATATATTTACATTTAAATTTTTATCTCAGTGAAATAAGTAACCAATTTTACATATACCTTACTGATAATATGTCCCATAATAGAACATTAAATGATAGAAATAAATCCCCAATTAAAATTTACTCTTTATAAGTTTAAGATTACCATTACAGACAAGTTTAATCTGGAGAATAGCACAGCTTGATAAATTTCCTGCTTTAAAAACTTGTACACCTGAAAAATATGAACACATTTCATATACAACTAGAAACCATTTTACAATTACCTTGACACTTTTTTCTTACCAAATTTAGTTTCTTAAGAAAAATGTAGACTCTGTAACACAGTACAATACTTTAACAGTTGTTTAACCATAATTGTATACACCCCAATTTTTAAGACTAATTGTTCTAAAGAATAAAACTTAATAGACACAAAGTTAAGAGTAAATTAGTGTTTCTAAGAAATCCTTGCCATTTTACCATGTCATTTTACCATGTAGATTAAACTTTGGTGTATATCAGAACATTAGTATTTTACCTTAGGAAAAACCTTAAATAGCTTTGGCTGTTTACATGTTGAAACTTGCCCTTTATTTACATAGACGTTCTTAGCACTTACTTAGACCCTCATGTATTTCATCATACAAGCACTTTTTTACCCAGAAACATTTCCTTTTCTCATTTACTAAATATATTTCCATATCCAGACCCTTGTATTTTCTCTTTCCTATCTGTTGACCCCTTTTTGGTCACATTCTGAAACAACTCTTATGAAATTTCTGAATTTAGATAAATTGCTCTATTTTAATAAGATTAAATATTGTGTTGTTTATAGCACTCCAATTGAAACACAGTTGAAACCTTTAGAACCCTTTGTATATAGAATTGTACTTGTTAAGACATAACTCTTAGTAACCTTGTTTTTAGTTTAGTGATGACACAAAGCAAGTTTAAACCCTTTTTATTTACCAACCTATGAAAGCACCAATAATGTTTAAGTATGATACTCCATGGAATTTAAGGAGTTAAGAGTACTTGATGCTATTTAACAATGAGCATTCTAATTTTGTAAATTAATCAGATGTCTCTACAAACACATTTAAGTAATCCTATATATGTTAACTCTAATTTACTTATTCTGTAAAAACCAAGAAAGCAGGCAGGTGTCCTGAACAGTATTTGCTGTCTCTTTCCTGTTGAAGAAAAGTCCTAGAAACAATTGATATTAGACATTGTTTAACATCAACATTCCAGTAGTTTGACCACCTAGAGACCTGCAAGTTATTTTTAAAGACATTTCACTTTTATTAGTTTACTCAATTTAAATTGAACCCTTTTAAATCACGTGAATAAAAGTATTTGGATCCATTTTTAAATTTTAATTTTAGGAGCGCTCAGTTTTGATACAGACAAAACATGACACCAGACAGCACGACATAGAAATAACACAAAATCAAAGGCCTTGTAACTTTATAGGTGAATCTCCATTGCAATGTAACAGATGTTCAAAAACTCTAGTTGAATAAAAAATAGAACTGATCAAAAAGAAAAAAAAATCATTAACCTAGGTATGCGAGATCAAAATTATGAGCTCAAAAATACAGCATTAAAGAAAAACAAAACAAAACAAGAATCCTGGAAAATGAGTTAATTTTGTGTAGCAGTCCAGAAGTTTAAAACAGACACCCTTTTGTTTTCTTTTTCTTATCTTCAGGTTACCCCCCTTTCCCGCTGAGACTGTTGCAGTTTACATTCCAATGCAGGCTTCAGCAAGGCCAGGCAGGGGGGAGGGAGGATCACCCAGGACTTTTTAACCCTTTTTCTTCCTGGTTGAGAAATCAGGTTAATAGCATTTTTGCATTCTCTTGTACATTGTTCATATACTAATTGTTTAATTAAAGGCATAGCTGCATCAGCATTCCCGAAGATCTTCCCTGCTGCATTTACCATTCTAGCCATGAAATCTGAAAAATCTTCTGTGGGAACTTGGACAATTTTTGTTAAGTTACCTCGCACCTCTCCTTTATTAGGAAGTGCTTTCCAGGCAGCAATGCAGATCTTATTAATTTGTTCATAAACCTCTAATGGAAAGCCTGTTTGCTGATTGGCAAATCTACCCTGCCCCAGAAGCATATCCACATCCCAGGCAGGTTTGCCCATAGCTTGGTTGTGTGCAGCCTGTTCATTGGCCCCCTCTAACACGAAGGCTCTCCAGTCTAAATATTTACCTGGGGAAACACAAGCTTTCACTAAACTGGCCCAGTCCAAGGGGGTCATGCAGAATCTATTGAGCCCCTCTATTTGGGCGATAGTAAAAGCAGCATCCACACCATAAGTGCGGACAGATTCTGCTATATTCTTTATCATTTTAAATTCTGTGGGTTCTTGATATTTTCCCCCCTTATTGTCATGGAATACAGGACAGGCAAACCCCAGCTCTACATGGGCAGCCCTCCAAACTGCAGAGTTAAAAGTTCTACCCGTGCTCGGAACCCCTCCCACATACGGGGGAGGATCATAGGCTAGAGCTCGCTTCTGTTCTTCCTCATAGTCCTTTTGTCTAAAATCTTTTTGCCCCTTAGTTCCCCCTTCTTTTATCTTTACCTTCCGTAAGTGCTGCGTTAGCTCTTTCACTTCCTCATCACCGTCTGATTCTGACTCCCCTGTTTCTTCTGGTGTTCTAAGGGCTTTCAAATCTGGGTATAGTCTCCTCTTTGGAATAGCTCCATAAACCTGCTCTCCTGCACTATGTTTACTGGAAGTACTCATAGAATCCTCGGACTTCTCCTCATGTAGTTGTTCAAGAACTTCCTGTCCTTTATAAATAGCTTCCTGACATCTACCATCAAGAATACATCCTTTTCGGGGCGATCCAAGATGGCGGCCTAGAGGGAGACTGCACCCCCATTCGCTCCAGATCGCAGGAGTTAAGAAGGGGAGGCATTGAGAGACTCGGACTGAAGTGGAGCCACGGGTGAGTCTGCCCACTGGGTAAAGCTCGGCCCGGGTGGCAGGCACAGATAGAGGTGGCTTATCGGAGCCGGGCAGGGCAGCTAGAGTCATCCACAGGCAGTCTTGCGCACTCCGGCGGTGGGCCCCGCCCACACAGCCAGCTTCTCCAGGTTCTCGGAACGGAACTGGCCCGCTAGTGAGAGCCTTTCTGAACAGAGCAGGCTCCGAGTCCCGGAGCTGCCGCAGCGCAGTGTACTCCTGCAAAGAACCAGCGGAGAGCCTCGATCTGCAAACAGCCCCAGGGATAAGGGCAGGGCAGCCGGAGACCTCTTCAGGCGGCTCTGCCCACTCCGGCTGCGGGCTCTCTTCACGGGGAGATCCAAGATGGCGGCCTAGAGGGAGACTGCACCCCCGGTCGCTCCAGAACCCAGGAGCTAAGAGGGGGAGGCACAGAGAGACTCGGACTGAAATAGAGCCACGGGTGAGTCTGCCCACTGGGTAAAGCTCAGCCTGCGTGGCAGGCCCAGATAGAGGTGGCTTAGCAGAGCCGGGCAGGGCAGCTTGAGTCTTCCCAAGGTAGTCTTCCACACTCCGGCAGTGGGCTCTTCCCACACGGCCAGCTGCACGGTGCAGGCCCACAGTGAGAGCATTTCCGCACAGAGCCAGTTCCAAAAAGTGGAACCAGTAGGGGGCTAGGGGCAGTATTCTTCGAATGAGCTGCTTTATCAGATTCCTCCAAGACATCAGGCTACTGAAGGCTGGGAGGTGATACACTGGAAATCTACTGGGACACTATAAGCCAATAGTGGAAAACTGCAATATCTCAGGGTCCCACTGACAACTGACCATTATGAGAAAACAAGGGAAGAAAATGTCCCAAACAAACCTAGATACTACATCAATAAAACCCAATGACAGCACAGCAGAAGAAATGTCAGAAAGGGAGTTCAGAATGTACGTAATTAAAACGATCAGGGAAGCTAATGAGGAGATGAAAGAGCAAATGCAGGCATTGAAGGAGGAGATGAAAGAGCAAATGCAGGCATTAAATGATCGCACCAATCAACAGTTAAAAGACCAAATTCGGGAAGCAAGAGATCATTTCAATAAAGAGTTAGAGATACTGAAAAAAAAACAAACTGAAATCCTTGAAATGAAGGAAACAATAAACCAAGTTAAAAACTCCATAGAAAGCATAACCAATAGGATAGAACACCTGGAAGACAGAACCTCAGACATTGAAGACAAAATATTTAACCTTGAAAACAAAGTTGAACAAACAGAGAAGATGGTAAGAAATCATGAACAGAATCTCCAAGAACTATGGGATATCATGAAAAGGCCAAATTTGAGAATTATTGGGATTGAGGAAGGCTTAGAGAAACAAACCAAAGGAATGAACAATCTATTCAACGAAATAATAACAGAAAATTTCCCAAATCTGAAGAATGAAATGGAAAACCAAGTACAAGAGGCTTATAGAACTCCAAACATACAAAATTACAACAGACCCACACCAAGGCACATTATTATGAAAATACCTAACATACAAAATAAAGACAGAATTTTAAAGGCCGTGAGAGAAAAGAATCAAATTACATTCAGAGGGAAACCAATAAGAATATCAGCAGATTTTTCAATCCAGACCCTAAAAGCTAGAAGGGCCTGGAACAACATATACCAAGCCCTGAAAGAAAATGGATGCCAACCAAGAATCTTATACCCAGCAAAACTTACCTTCAAATTTGACGATGAAATAAGATCCTTCCATGATAAACAAAAGCTAAAGGAATTTACAAAAAGAAAGCCAGCATTACAGAACATTCTCAGCAAAATATTCCATGAGGAAGAGATGAAAAACAACGATGCAAATCAGCAACAGGAGGCGCTAGCCTAAAGGAATAGCCAAATAAAGGAGAAACCAAATCATGTCAAAAACAAATATGAGTCAATTGACTGGGAATACAAATCATATCACAATAATAACCCTGAATGTTAATGGCCTGAATTCATCAATCAAAAGACACAGACTGGCAGATTGGATTAAAAAGAAAAATCCAACAATATGCTGCCTGCAAGAGACTCATCTCATAGAAAGAGACACCCATAGACTAAAGGTGAAAGGATGGGGAAAAACATACCATGCACACGGACACAGCAAAAAAGCTGGAGTATCCATCCTCATCTCAGATAATGTGTACTTCAAACCAAAACTAGTCAGAAGGGATAAAGAAGGACATTACATACTGCTTAAGGGAAGCATAAATCAGCAAGACATAACAATCATAAACATCTATGCCCCGAACATTGGCTCATCCACGTACGTCAAACAAATCCTTCTCAATTCCAGAAATCAAATAGACCACAACACAATAATACTAGGCGATTTTAACACACCTCTCTCACCACTGGATAGATCGTCCAAACAAAAATTGAATAAAGAAACTATAGATCTCAACAACACAATCAGCAATTTAGACTTAACGGACATATATAGAATATACCATCCAACAAAGAATGAATACACTTTCTTCTCAGCAGCACATGGATCCTTCTCTAAAATAGACCATATTTTATGCCACAAAGCTACTGTAAGCTTAAATACAAGAAGATAGAGATACTACCTTGTACTCTATCAGATCATAATGGATTGAAATTAGAAATAAATGACAGAATAAAAAACAGAAACTTCTCCAATACCTGGAGACTAAATAATACACTATTATATGATGAATGGATAACAGAAGACATCAGGAGGGAAATAAAAAAATTCTTAGAAGTAAACGAGAACAAAGACACATCATATCAAAATCTCTGGGACACTATGAAAGCAGTACTTAGAGGAAGATTTATTTCATGGGGTGCATTCAAAAAAAGAAGTAGAAATCAACAAATAAACGAGTTAACACTACAGCTCAAAGCACTAGAAAAAGAAGAGCAGACCAATACCAAAAGTAGTAGAAGACAGGAAATAGTTAAAATCAGAGCCGAAATCAACGAAATCGAAACAAAAGAAACAATCGGAAAAATTAATAAAATAAATAGTTGGTTCTTTGAAAAAATAAATAAAATTGATAAATCCTTAGCCACACTAACAAAGAGAAAGAGGGAGAAAACTCAAATTACTAAAATTCGGAATGAACAAGGAAACATCACAACAGACACGAGTGAAATACAAAACATAATTAGAAGCTATTTCGAAAATCTATACTCCAACAAAACAGAAAACCTCGAAGACATCAACAAATTTCTAGAGACATATGAACTACCTAAACTGAACGAGGAGGACATACACAACTTAAATAAACCAATTTCAAGCAATGAAATAGAAGAGGTCATCAAAAGCCTACCAACAAAGAGAAGTCCAGGACCAGATGGGTTCTCAGCCGAGTTCTACAAAACCTTTAAAGAAGAGCTCATTCCAATACTCCTCAAACTATTCCATGAAATAGAAGAGGAGGGAACCCTACCAAACTCGTTCTATGAAGCCAATATCACCCTGATACCTAAACCAGACAGAGACACATCAAGGAAAGAAAATTTCAGACCAATATCCTTAATGAACATCGATGCAAAAATTCTCAACAAAATTTTAGCAAATCGCATACAAATATATATTAAAAAGATAGTGCACCACGATCAAGTGGGTTTTATCCCAGGGATGCAAGGTTGGTTCAACATTCGGAAATCAATAAATGTCATTCACCATATCAACAGACTTAAAGTTAAGAATCACATGATTATTTCAATAGATGCAGAAAAAGCATTTGATAAAATACAGCATCCCTTCATGCTCAAAACACTAGAAAAAATTGGGGTAGTGGGAACATTCCTAAACATTATAAAGGCCATCTACGCTAAGCCCATGGCTAATATCATTCTAAATGGTGAAAAACTGAAAGCGTTCCCCCTAAAAACTGGAACAAGGCAGGGATGCCCTCTTTCACCGCTTCTATTCAACATCGTCCTTGAGACTCTAGCCAGAGCAATTAGACAAACCAAAGAAATTAAAGGGATACGAATAGGAAAAGAAGAACTCAAACTATCCCTGTTCGCTGATGACATGATTATATATTTAGAGGAACCTGGAAATTCCACCAGAAAACTTTTAGAACTCATAAGTGAATTCAGTAAAGTAGCAGGTTACAAGATCAATGCTCATAAATCCAATGCATTTTTATACATAAGTGATGAATCTTCAGAAAGAGAAATTAGGAAAACTACCCCATTCACAATAGCATCGAAAAAAATAAAATACTTGGGAATCAATCTCACAAAAGAGGTGAAAGACCTCTACAATGAGAACTACAGAACACTAAAGAAAGAAATTCAAGAAAACCTTAGAAGATGGAAAGATCTCCCATGTTCCTGGATAGGCAGAATTAATACCGTCAAAATGGCTATACTACCTAAAGTGCTATACAGATTCAATGCAATTCCAATTAAAATCCCAATGATGTACCTTGCAGAAATAGAGCAAGCAATTATGAAATTCATCTGGAAGAATAAAAAACCTAGAATAGCTAAAGCAATCCTCAGTAGCAAGAGCGAAGCAGGGGGTATTGCAATACCAGATCTTCAACTCTACTACAAAGCAATAGTAACAAAAACGGCATGGTATTGGTACCAAAATAGACAGGTAGATCAATGGTACAGAATAGAGGACATGGACACAAACCCTAATAAATACAATTTTCTCATACTAGACAAAGGTTCCAACAATATGCAATGGAGAAAAGATAGCCTCTTCAACAAATGGTGCTGGGAAAACTGGAAAACTATATGCAATAGAATGAAATTAAACCCCTATCTCTCACCCTACACAAAACTCAACTCAAAATGGATCAAGGACCTCGGAATCAGACCAGAGACCCTGCATCTTATAGAAGAAAAAGTAGGTCCAAATCTTCAACTTGTTGGCTCAGGATCAGATTTCCTTAACAGGACTCCCATAGCACAAGAAATAAAAGCAAGAATCAACAACTGGGATAGATTCAAACTTAAAAGCTTTCTCTCAGCAAAGGAAACTATCAGAAATGTGAAGAGAGAGCCTACAGAGTGGGAGAATATCTTTGCCAACCATACCTCAGATAGAGCACTAATTTCCAGAATCTATAAAGAACTCAAAAAACTCTACACCAAGAATACAAATAATCCAATCAACAAATGGGCTAAGGAAATGAACAGACACTTCACAGAAGAAGATGTACAAGTAATCACCAGATATATGAAAAAATGTTCAACATCCCTAGTAATAAGGGAAATGCAAATCAAAACTACCCTAAGATTTCATCTCACCCCAATTAGAATGGCGATTATCAAGAATACAAGCAACAATAGGTGTTGGCGAGGATGTGGTGAAAAAGGAACACTCATACATTGCTGGTGGGGTTGCAAATTAGTGCAGCCACTCTGGAAAGCAGTGTGGAGATTCCTCAGAAAGCTTGGAATGGAAACACCATTTGACCCAGCTATCCCACTCCTTGGCCTATACCCAAAGGACTTAAAATCAGCATACTACAGAGATACAGCCACATCAATGTTCATTGCTGCTCAATTCACCATAGCCAGATTGTGGAACCAACCTAGATGCCCTTCAGTTGATGAATGGATAAAGAAACTGTGGCATATTTATACAATGGAATATTACTCCGCAATGAAGAATGATAAAATTATGGCATTTGTAGGCAAATGGTCGAAATTGGAGAATATCATGCTAAGTGAGATAAGCCAATCTCAAAAAACTAAAGGACGAATGATCTCGCTGATAAGCGGATGAGGACATATAATGGGGGGTGGGACGGGCTAGCATTAGGTTTAGGGTTAGGTTTAGAGTTAGGCTAAGGAGAGCAGTAAGAATGAAGGAAAGAAGGACTGTGTAGAGGGAAAAGAGGGGTGGGAGGGGTGGGAGGGGTGGCAGGGGTGAGAGGGGTGGGGGGGAGGGGAAAAATATAATAAACATCATTACCCTATGTAAACGTAAAAAAAAAAAAAATAAAAAAAAAAAAAAAAAAAAAAAGAATACATCCTTTTATTAATTTCCATAGTGGTATCACCCCTTTCTCCAATTGTCCCTGCTCCTGAAGGAAATCCAAATCTCTTTCCAACTTATCCCAACTGGCAGGAGTCAAGCTTCCGGAGACAGCAAACCATGGGGTCACTTTATCAATTCTTACAAGGAATGTTTCTAAAGTACTGCGTTTGACCTTGAGCTCTTTGGAGCACAACAAAAAATCTAAAGACTGTACTAATGAACTAGATGGAGAATTGCCCATAATGAAAGCAGCGTTCAGAGCAAGCAGAATGAAAGCAAAAACAAAATATCTTTCTTTCTTTGTTAATCGACTATGCAGGTCGATTAAATATTTTTCTTTGTTAATCGACTATGCAAGGTCGATTCCTGCTCTCTCTCTTTATACAGAGGAGCGCCCCACTATGTGTGGACCCCACTTACCTGTGGTACTTACCGGTGCACCCCCTGACCACTGAAAGTTCTGACTCCCGGGTTTCGGAACCACTTGTCGTGTCCCTTGCCCGCAAGAAAGCACGACACAGGAATCTTCCTTCAGCAGTTTAATCAGGACCTTAATATTATAAAACCATGGTTTTTCTTCTTCTTCCTCTTGAGCCGAATTCATACACTTTTATACTCTTGCAATAGCCAATCTATTCCTGCCACTTGGCCTATGTTCATAGGTGCTCCCACTTGCAACAGTTGGCTTAACCAAATATGGGCTTGTTTACCTAGAAAGCACTTCAGGAAACCAGCGCCATCTTATCATGGTGGTGAGGTGGCTCGCCACATTTTATGCCTTCTACAAACGTCAAGTTTAAGGGATCATTTCTTTACCAGAGCTTGCATGTACTGAGTTACTGTTGGGCTTGAGATCAATAGTAAGGCTTCGAAAGGAATGGAAAGAAACATTAGTGAAAAAGTGCTGAGGGTTGAGTGTCAAACTTAAAAATAAAAATAGAATTTGAGTTATTACTGTGTTGTATGACAAAGTCATTTTCCTTGTCTGACTACCCTAAGACCAGAAATAAGGGGGTCAGAAGTCTGCGTCTAAGTCACAGGACTGCACATGGGTTTAAGACTAATGTATCACACAGCAGAGACTTCTGGAAGATGTTTAATATAAACTTCAGGATGAGCAATGTTAGTCTTCCTGTGTTTTGCAGAGGCATGCATCATCCAGTGCTCTGTATGAACATGTCAGGGTGTAGGACACAATGTCTTACCAAGATGTTGTCATTGTGTGTTGTGTTAGGCTGACTGATACATCTCTGCATGCTCTTTCAAGCTGCTTGGAAGTTCACTTGTGACCATGAGTGTGTTCAGTATCAGACTATATTTCTTATATTCAAATCAAGTCCTTGGTTGCATAGACATTCCATTATCCCAGATGTTAAAAATGGGTAATGTGAGAGAGGGGATCTAGGCTCAAAAACCAAACAAATGAAAATAAAAAAGAAAAAAGGAAAAGAGATATTACAAGAAGATGATGTCCTTTAACTCCATCCCAAATTAATTCCCTTATCTATAGTGGACTGCTTTAGGTCTTTTTGATGGGTATCATGGACATTTTGAGGGACAGTAGTACTTAATTTCCAAACTCATTTTTTTCAAATGAGTAAAATTTTTACTTTATTTATTATTATATTTAAAAGTTTTTTCCACTTTTTTTACTGGTGCATTTTAGTCAAACATAATGGAGGGATTCATTGCTACACATTCATAAATGCACGCAATATAACAATATAATTTAGCTTGTATCAAATTAGTACATTTTTTATTATGACCATTCTGAAATTAATGACCATAATTTTGGAGTCATTTTCTTCTTCTAAAACTCAAAGTGCAATTTCTTTCCTTTGTGGCTTCAAAAATTATGTCCTTGGGGACTTCCTTTTTTTCTCATGGGTTATATAGAATGGTTTTGTTTCATATTCATGTTTAAAATTTTTCCTGGGGTCCTGTTGTTTACTCCTGGTTCATTTCATGATGGGAAGGGAACATTCATTCTCATTGCAACGTTGATTCTTCTAAGTTGTTGAGGTTCCTTTGTGAACCCAGAGATGATCTCTCTTGGCAAACACTCCATGTGAACCTGGATAAAATATGTGGTCTATGGTCAATGCACAAAGCAACCTGTGCATGTTGATCAAATCTTGCCAATTATGGTGTTCTTCATTTTTACTTTGTCCTTACTGACTCCTGTCTGTTAGATCTGTTTATTTGACAGGTCAGTTATTGATATGAAGTGTCCAATGCCAATATCTTCATTGTTAGAGCCTCCAATTCTGATCATAGGTGTATCTTTTTCTCTGTTCAGATGGCTCATCTTTGGTCCTTGTGGTTTGAAGCTCAGTGGTTTGGTATTTACCCATTTAAGACATCATTGAGGAGACATGCTTTTCTCACTGGGTCATGTCCCCCACTGATCCCAGATATTTACTTTGCTGTAAAGTCCACTAATCTGGCACTAACCTGGACTGCCGTGTTACTAAATTCATGACATGACACAGTGTGCCCCTCCTTTACTGCCAGTCCCCAGTTCACTGTGCTAGAGTGAGCTTCTCATATACAGCATGTAATAGGCTGGTGGTTTTTAATCAGTTCTGTCACTGTCTCTCTCTTTCAAATGTTATATTTAGATCATTGACATCTTGACTAAGTATTGCTGTGGTAGGGTTCAGGGCAGTTGTTCTATTACTTATTTTCTATTTTTTCCCCTCTGGTTTCTTGAAATTCCACTTTGACTTTCTGGAGCAGTGGCTTGTATACTCTTCTCAGTGCTGCCTGGGTGCCAATGTGTGCACTCCCAGGCTGCCACAGCATGCTGTTATCAGTGTTTCAGCACTGAGATAAAGCACTGAGGCCTCCAATGAGGCCACTACCCTGCAAACTCCTGAAATGGAGTTGTCTTAAATTTGATATTGAACATCATATACTATTTGTGCTTCAGCTGTCTCGTACTACTTAAGAACCTGAGTAGTGAGGAAGAGTTTATTCTATTTACACCCTTTTTTTTTTACCCATCTCAAAATTCTTTCATTTCTGGAATTTCAAGAACACCCATTTTTTTTCTGCCTCCATAGTTACACTGGAAGTGAGTTCCTGATGGATAACATATAATTTAATATACTCTGTCAATCTCTGTGTTTTTTTTTTGGTGTATTTGCACATTAACATTTAATGTAATTGATTATCAGGATTAAATTTTATCATCATTGGGTAATTTGGGGGACCTGTTTCTTCTGTTTTTAATTTTTTCTTTAGAATTTCTGTTTGTTTCATTGGTTTTGGGTCTTCCTGTGAGTTCCTTAGACCTTCTCTAGAGTTATGCTTTGGCAATTTGTGTGTTTTCCAGTGCATCTCCCTGTGCTTTTTCTCATTTGCTGTTCTATGTAATCCCATCTACTCATGTCTCACCCCACTGTTTCAAGTGAGTTGCAGAGCTCTAAGTTCCAAACTTATCCAGGATGCTGCCCCCCTGGACCTGGGAAATTCACCTATGTGCTCTGTGCTTAACAACCCTCTTGTATGTGACAGGGTCAGTAATGGCACTCTCCTCCTTGGGCCTCTGCAATGAATAATGGACTTGCTGCCTAGGGAGTTCCTAGGACAGTGCCTGACACACAAGCCCTGGATAATCAGCACTTGCCCATGCACAGGTGAAACACAGCAGGGTCAGACCCTCTGGGAGTCTGACTGCTCTACTCCCTCTCTGGACAAGAAAGTCAGGTTTCCCATCTCCAACCAAAGTGTGTAGTCATGTGGAGGTGTCCTATACATTTCAGGGTGCATAATAGCATCCCTTGTCCCTCACTCTAGGTGCCAGCCCCCTCCCCCACCCACAACACTGAAAGATCTGATTTAAAACATCAGTAGCAACCAGGTTGAAAGACACTGGTACAGGGATGGTGTGGATCCAAGAAAGTCCACAATGTTGTTAATGGCACCTACCATGTGCTGTGTGCTGTGCAAGGTGTTGGGGACCATGCTGTGACCAACACAAACCCTGTCTCTAACTTTAGGAAGCCAAACTCCAATAGGGGTACCAGGTAATAAGTTGGATGTAGCAGTGAGTGAAGCAGAAGACAAAACTCAGTGAGTTCCTGGGTGTTCCTACTGCTTAGGTGGTGGCCAGGGCAGGCCTTGGAGCAGGTGGCATTTATGCTCAGAACTGACAGAGAAGAATGACTCCATCATAAATTTCCTGAGAAAAAACTCATAGTCAAAAAAGAATCAGAGTAAAGGCCCTGGGGCAGAAGTGAGTCCAGCAATAGAAAGAGGCCTGTGGTGGGGCTGGATATGGGAAGCAGGAGAGGTGGGCCAGCACCAGGTTACATTGCTTCAGGAGTTTGCACTCATTTTGTAAGCCATGAGAGGATTGGGTGGTGAGTTGGGGAAGTGGGGTACTGAATTGCTCTCACCAGGTGAGATGTGAATCTTGAATGTCCATGGCCTGGAAGTAAGGCCACTCTGAATTGGGACCCCTCCAGTTCTGCTGCTTTCATCCTATTCCAGTCCCTTCTGACTGGTCCCACTTTAGGAAGACCCATCCAGTTGCCCTGGGGAGTGTTCAGGATGGGGCAGGGGTGGGAGGAAGAGGGGAGACCCCCAGCTGCATCACAGTCCCCAGGAGAGGATGCAGGCACCATCCAGGAGGCCTTGCTGAGTGCCCACATTGGGATTCTGGACAATGGCTGAGCTTTCCCAAGGACATCAGAGACAGGCAGACTCCTTCAAGGTCATAGCAACCATAAGGAAGCTCGGCTGCAAGGTCCTTGGTTTCCTCCTAACACCTCTCTTTTTGTTTAAAATGAATACGAATAAAAGTCTATTTCTGGACAGGACTTGCAGGCTAAATTCCCCAAGAAGTAGAAAAATGACCACAGAAAGAAAAGCAGAGAGTGAAATCAGAGCCCTGTGGGGTGGAGTTGTATCCCCACACCAATATGGATCATTTCTTCAGTGGAATGTGATAGATTTTTTTTCCCTAGACCTCTAGCCCTTTAATTCTCTTTTTCTTTGGAATATCATCTTGCTTCCTTACAATTTAAATCTGATAAGAGTCTTGTTTGTGATGTGATTTGCTGACATGGGACTTGGTCACACTTCCCCACTGGGAGGTAGAAAGAAGTGACAATCATCCATTAGGTTAGTGGTGTCCTGTGTCCACTGTCAAAGGGCAGCAGAGTTTGGATGTTTGTGAATATTGTTGCTGGCAGCAAATGTAAAGATCTCTGAGCTGGGACTCTGAAATCAGCTGTAATGCCAGTATTGATCCCTAGTGAACCTGGAGCCATTTTGAATGCATTATTAAAATCATGAACCAGAACTGTGTTGCCCACAGTACATGATTTGTATTAAAGCTCACATAAGAGGTTGTGTGGAGGGTCACACATGCGGATACTCTTAGGTGGTTATCAAAAATTATTTGCAGCCAGGAATCAATCAGCACTAGGGCTTGCACTGATGATTTGGTACTTAAGAGCAGGGCATTATTAGAATGGCCTCAGGGGGCAACTGATGGGCATTGACAACCCTGCATACCATTCCTGGAGTCCCATTTCTCAGCAGAGATTTTCAAAGTGGCCTTGAGCTTGGAGAGGTCTGTGGGGGCCTTCTGATGTGGCCTTATGGAATATGGAGAATTCTGTGTTATCCTAAGGACCTAGGTGAAAGTTCTTCAAGAAGAGAAGGGATGTGACACTCTAAATCCAGGTGGAGGATAGATTATCAGAACTCAGGGCAGAAGCAGGGAGACCACAGAGGGTCATCCACAGAGGGAGCCACTGCAACAGTCAGATGAGCACACAGCTGCAGAGGATTAGGAAGGGGTTGGGGGTCCTTGGAGACACAGGTGGGGAACAGGAAGAAGTGCGCTCCTGGAATTTCACCTGGACCAGGCTGGTGACTGAGCATCAGCCTCTCTCTTGGGATCAATGCATGTCTACTGTAGGATCCAGAATTGAAATCAGCTGAATACTGAGCTTGGCTTATAGCTCTATATTGATGAAACATGACAAACCAACAGAAAATGGTGGAATAATAAAAGGAACTGTGGGTGTGATGGGGCACAGTGGACAGAAAGACCACTTGATGTGGGAATCTACCCACATGTTGTGTGTTTACATGTTCTGCACACTTGTGCATGTACATTTCCACATGTATATTGTGTGCATGAAATTTGTACCCAGAGCCCAAGCCTTGAACCCATGCTATTTAACCACTTTCTGGGTCAACATTGAGTTGTTCCAATGTCAAAGTTTTTTATTCACTGCTCTAAACCCTGCTGTGGGGATGTCTGGATTTATGTGTCTTTGTGCTCTGCATATCTAGAGATGAATTGCAGGGAGTGACAGAGGAGGTCTCATGGTCACTGTGGCATCTGTCAGCTCCCACATCAGCTCCCACTCTCAGCAAGTACTTGGCTGCCTGACCTTCTATGGAGGCCAGACTCCCCCTTCCTGAAGGTTGAAAAGGCCTTTGAAGGCAGCCAGACCTTTCCAAAGATGGCAGATAAGGAGGAGGCTGGGCCTTTGAATCTCTGTGGTTAATCACAGATCATCTATCCTTGTGCCCCCAAAACTGAGCACCTGTCCCTACTCCTCATGACAGCTGCTCACAGACATGGGGTCTGGAAAGTTTTCATCATCTACTGTTTTCTGCTCTTCCCGACAGCAGCTGTGACAGTACTCTGAACTGGAGAGTTCTTGCCTGAGATGATTTTAGGCTTATTACGAGCCTCAGGGCACAGAGTGGCCACCTGCCCTCACCTTGATGGGAGGATGAGCATGGGACAGAACAGAAAGGTAGTTCTCCTGGTTCCCAGCTGTGAGGTGGGTGAAGGTGGCATTGGCCACCCCATCAACTTTCCTTCTCTACAGCGAGAGGAACAGGAGACACAGAGACCCTGTCTGTATTGTGTACTTTGACCAGGAAGCCTGTGATGGGTGGATTTTTGAGAAACACTCTCTGGAGTCTCTGCTTAATTCAATCCAAAAAAAAAAAAAGAAAACTCTGGTAAGCATCTTTGGGGCCAGGACTTGGTCAGATCCTGGGGAAACCCAGGTGATGATTCATGGACCTTTCCTGGAAGAGCAGCCAGTGCAGAGCAGAGGGGAGCAGAGTTCTCCAGCATCAGCCATGGTCACACTGGTCACACTTTGTTTGCTGTAACCTAGGGCCTTCTGAACTGAGCCTTGCAATTTTATGCTAAGTAACTCTGGGTTGTGAATAGAAAACCAGTATCCACTGATATAAACAGAAGGTCATTGCAAAAACAAAGATTTAAAAAATATTATTAGGCATCAGCAAGCCTCCTCCCCTCATGGTGGCCTTGGCTTTGTCAGTGAACAGAAGAGGGGCAACTCCTGGGACGTTCCCCTTGACCTGGTCAGCAGGATGGTGACTGGAAGGTGAAAGAACATTCTCAAGTGCAATTCATGAGCTTTAAATGCTGAGGAAGGGGATGAGGACCCAGGGCAGTAGAGGCATGCCACAAAGGTCCCAGAAGGCCTCCAAGTTTGTCCTTACTTCTGAGATCAAAGCAGTTGCTGACATGTTCTAGTAGGTAAATAGCCTCTGCTTCCTGTCATCAAAGATTGACCCTGGATGCAGGAGATGGGAAGGATGACTGGGACAAGAGCAGAAGCAGGGAGACCAGTTGACCTTGCAGGGATTGGGCTGGTGCTGGGGCTCAGAGCAGGGTGGGGTGCCATTGAGGTGGGAAGTGTCTGGCATCAGGTGGGAAGCGAGGTGGGAAGTTTAGGGTCAGCTATGTTTCAGGCAGAGTAGTTTGGCAGGTGGGGGTGCAGCGAGTAGATGGGAAGTTCAGAGCAGACAGGTTGAGGAGCAGGGTAGACTTCAGAGGTCCAGCAGATGTGGTCCACCTGGCCAGGGCACTTTGACCAGCTCTAGAAATGCTGCTAGACTCTGCCATGCTGAACAGAAACCCTGCTGCCAAGGACAGTGTGCTATTGAGTCACAATAAAACAGTCATGAAGTGACTGGGTGGAAATTTTAGAGATGAACTGACCTGTGATCTTCAAGTCCCAGCAATAACACCCAGCAATAACTGAGCAATAACAATGCTCAGTCTCTCCTGAGACCCCTCACCACCTCCACTTTATTGAGAGTGACCACAGTAGAGTTTTCTTCCAGAATATCGTACAACTATCATTGGTAGAAGGCAAAAGAGAAAACAATTTACAGCATGATTTTTTATTCATTCTCCTTTAATGAAGCTCAATGCTGCTTCCTCAACATCTGTCTAATTGATTTGGAGTTTACCTACCATACTTGACCCTTGGATATTCATAACTAAACCAAAACAGCAGACAGTTAATTTGATCTCGTAACATCCAGGGATCAGGTGTGGTGTCCCTTTGCATCACTGAAGAAACATTTGGGAAGCTGTTCCCGGAATCCAGTGTGATTCTTCTGGATTGTTATGGGGAAAATAGTGAGCATGTATCAACCAACAGGTCCCCAAGCTTGGACGTGGTTTGATTGCTGCTGTTTGTCCCCAGGCCTTCCTATATGCTGGGAGGGTCACATCTCTTACAGTGGTCCTTGCCCAGGCATTGATGGGGGCAGGTGGATCCCAGCTGATCCCATGTCATCATTAATGTTCCAGGGACACTTGAAGTCAGGGGAGGGCTTCCAAGTAAATTTCAGCCCCAGGGAGACACCAGTGGCCCCTCTCTGGACCCCAGCTCATGGCTCTTTGTCACCTGCTGGTCCAGGTCAAGGCCCACACCCCTGTGCCTGAAACCACAGTGCTAAACCTGTGACTGCTTTCCTCCTGTGCACATCCCTGGGCTCATGTAACCCTTGTCTCTGTACCAGACCCCCCTACTTACAGGTCTATCCTCTGATCTCTAAAGCTCATGCCCAGTCAGTGTCTATAGGGACTGGGGCTGGGCAGGTGAACAGTGGAAAAGTGGGTGGAGCTAAGATGATGGTGGACATGTGAGGACATGCCCAGTTTTATGAAGTTTCTCCCCCTTGACCTCCCCATGTGGAAAGGGGAAGGTAGGAGCAGGTCTTCTGATGCTGCAAGCAAAGCAAGATGCAAAGTCTTTAATTAAAAATAAAAGTGGACTGCTCAATTTAAATGTTTCTTTTAATACTTTGTGGGAAGATTCCAAAACAAACTCAGCTGTAACAGGATGTGGAAGTCAGCCTGGATTGCACTACACTCAGAAGCTGAGTCATTTAATACTCTACAAGGCTAACCCAAACTGAGTGCTTGCTGTATGCCTGGCATTGAATTACATGCAGACATCACACATGTCTCCCCAATCCATCTTGAAGGATAACGTGTGTCACCTCAAAACATTGCTCAGCCTCTTGTCTCCTTGGAGTTAAGAGTACTTGAAAAACAGCAGGTGTGACAGAGTCACCTGATCCAGCTATTTCTCCAAGCCTGAGAGGACATCACCACATGAAGTATGCCTTCCTGGTAGCAGAGGAGAAGTGACCATCTTTGCACCAAAGACTGGGAGTTGAGACCAGGGCTGCTCAGGGCAGACATAGCTAGGAAGACTCAGCATTTTTAGGGTCCCCACAGATGTGTTTCCTCTTTCCTGATGTACCCACTCTTTGACCAGCTCTGTACTCAGGTATTTAATGGTGACTTTGGGTCTTCACTACCTTATGAAGGCTCCCGTCCATGTAAAACTTGTTGATCTGTCTCTGTCAATTTAGTTCTCAGAATTAGCAACAAACAAACAAACAAGCCCCTTAAGAGTGGAGATAAAATTTTGGCTCCCTGACAACACTCAGAACAACATCAGAAGAGACAACAATATTGACATTGTTATTCTCTCCACATTTCAGGAAACAGTATCAGAAATGTTAGAGTCCCACAGACAGTAGTAGGATAAGAGTGAAGCCCATGACTACCTCAAGAATTCATGCTGCCTTCGTCACCATCCTGAGTTTAATGACAGAACATTCTGAAAATTTTCTGGAAGTGTATAGATAAAAGAAGTCTTGGGCCTAAAGTGAGCATTACCATACCTCTAGTAAGTGAGGACAAGTCAGTAAATCACTAGAGACTGGAAATCAGCTAGCAATGGGAGGCATGGGGCAGGGAGGGGATCTGACACACATTCTTTGGATTCTGCCTTTTGCACACTGCAGAAGACCAAGAGGCATGTGTTCTGACAGCTTGGGCTAGAGTGTGTTTCTCTTCTGACAGGAGATAGAGATAAGACAGAGATTCAGAGACAGAAAGAGTCTGTGGCAGAGGCAGAGATGGAGACCAAGACAGAGATAAAGGTTTGTCAGTAGTGAATAACAGCAATGTAGCACAGTTCCTCTTGGAGGGCAGGACACCTTGCAGAGCCCTTACCTGGAACTCAAGGGTTGAGCTCCACCCTCCACACTCCAAGGAAAAGGAAAGACATGGGATGCAAGCAAGAAGGGAGCTTCTGGTCAGGGAGTGGCCTGGAGCATCACTGGCCTTGCTAGCCCCAATCAGTCCTCTGCATCCCAGGGACAAGGGCTGGAGAAAGCCCCTGCAGAGGTGAGAGTGCTTCCTGTTTGGAGACCACCAGTAGTAAACTAATTGTGCTGCCAATGTCCCCACCAAAAGCTTGACCTAATGGAGGGAAACTCATGGTCCCAGAGAGACTGGGTTCAGACACCAGCACCAGTTTCTCCCAGGACCATGCGATCCTCTTTGTCTTTAACTGCCAGTTTGATAAAGGCATGTGTGAGCACACATGTGGACTCCTGCTAAGGTCTACAAGACATCCAGTGCCCAGTGCAATGAGGGAAGAGCTGTCATTTAGCCCAGAGCTTAGGGGAAAGTGGCCAATGAGAGAGATGGCCCTATCTAGAAGGTGTGACCACTTCTGTGCAGCTTCTTGCCAACTCACCTCCTCAGAGAAGGTAGAAATCCAGAGTTCTATGTGAAGTCCACTTTTCAAAGCACCGTGTAGTGATGCAACAAAGACTTCCCTGAAGCTGTGAGTATCTGTGACCTGTTTCCTTCCCAGAGTCACCTGTGGTCACTCAGAGAGGCAAGTGTGTATTCAATGACCTTCTTTAGAGGATCCCAGGCTCTGCAGATGTTGTGAGCACTTCCTCAGGTATGAGATGTGGGACACGATGACAGGACCCAGGTTACCATGGATCTTACTCATGGATCTTATTCCCAGGCTCTTTCTCCTCAGTGGCCCCCATGTCTTCCTTATCCAATCATACAATTGACCTTTAACTATTGAAATAACATGAAGCCTTTTCCTGTCCTACCACCACTGAGACCTTTCCCCAGTGACCAGAGTCACTTTCAGTTAGAACTGTGAAGAATATTTTCCTCATTAACTCACAAATGTATACAAATGTGCTGGGAACACATTAGAAAAACACAACATGAAGAAAGATGCAGCAGATTGAGTAATTTGACAGCAATGGGTGCCCTCTGAGCTAGTGGGACCAGGAAACTGAGCTCTGAGGAAACTGAGGAAGGGAATGGGGCAGTTATCTCCATGTCAAAGAGAGCACTCCGGGCCAAGGGATGGGGAAGTGCAAAGACCCTGAGGCTGGAGCTCTTACAAGATATTTGAAGATGACCAAGGGCCAAGGGTAGGCCCTGGATGACTTGAGCCACAGTCCAGCAGGGAAGGCAGTGGTTAGATATGGATTCAGGTAAAGCTCTGGGGCATGGAACTCTATTATCATCACTGTCCCACCTCCTGTTCCCCTATATTTCTAAAGGGCGTGACCACAGAATAAATCATATCCACAGCATGTCATCATCTCCTGGGCTGTCCATCCCCCTCTGTGTCCCTGAGCCTTCATGGTGGGAGAAGGGAATGCAGGAATCTGGTCTGGAGGGGACACTGTGTTCATCTGCTCCAGCTGTGGCAGTGCTTGGACCAAGTCTCTGGGCTGGAAATTGAAGGCTTCACTTTTGAATCTTCTAGATACCAGATCCCCTGAAAGTTTGGCTGCACCAGGGCTAGGTGGTGGGAAATTAAGTCATGTATTTTTGTGTTTGCTTGGAACTCTGGTCTTGGGGTTTGCTCAGTATTTCCTGGTGTGTTGCACTTAACACCAGCAGTGCATGAAGTGCCAGTAAGCACAGGGCCTGCCACTGTTTAGTCATGTATCATAAACACATCCTTCTATGGTTTCCTAGACAGTATTGCTTGATGCAAGGGAGAGATGTGGAAGGTGAAATGGAAAAGAGTCAAAGAAATGCCTCTTTGTTCTGACCTCACTCCACAGCATACTTGCTTATATTGTTTTCCTTCCTGCCTCCGAAGGCTGTGTCTATGTTGACAGTGCAGTACACCCTGACTGTGGCCTTGATGTGTAAAAACTGATTCCAAAATGTACAATCAAAACAATTCTTTCAAACAATCAAAATGACTCTCTCCACAGAATCTGACCTTCATGCATCTGGATTGTTCTTGTGGTTGTTGTGGCTTTTGCATTTATAAACTCTGTCCTTCCAAAGTTCAGTGCTGGGAGTTCTTTGGGGTGTAGGCCTGCTCCCAGCTGCTTGCCTGGCACGCTCTGAAAGAACCTTTATTCAATTTTGACCAATCTGCATGGTGGTTTGTGATTCTCTGTACAAAGCAGACCAGTTTTAAAACAATATTAGCTAAATAGATGTCCAGGTGACCCTCCCAAGGTGACCCAGAATGGAAACCACAGGGAATGTGAGTGGAAGAGGCTTGGGAAGCTGAATTCTCATGGCTAGGTGACCCTCCCTGCTCAAGCCCATTGGAGTCATGGAGAGAGGTATCAGAGTGACTCACCCACAGCCCAGTGAGGTGGGAAGGGTTAGTCATTCCAATATATCTGGTCGGTTTTCTCCACAGCTCCCCTGGCCACTGCTGTAGAAAGCAAGTTTGGTTTGGACACTGGCTTCTCTGGACACATGGAAAGCTATCTTCTATGGCCCCTCTTCTCACTTCTGAGCTGTCATCGGCACCAGGGCAGGTGGGGAGACTGGGTCATATATTTCTGTGTTGAAGTTATTGACATGGAAAGCCTGGTAATCAGGTTAGTTTTCCAGGGGAGGCTCACATGCACTGTTCACACAAAAACATCCCCACAAAAACATCCCCTCTTTGAAGAGGACTGTTAAAAAATGGTAGTTTAGGGGCATATGAACCAAGTTCTGGGCACCTAAATAAGAAAATGCACAGAGGGACAGTCATGGACACACAGAACTAATGGCATCCAGCAGTGATGGGGTGGAAGAGCAGTGGTGTGGGGTTGACAGTAAGGGGTACTGTCCAACTACTGCATTTTTGAAAGTAGGAGTTTCCAGGGTCTGGAAGGGAGAGACATGATGAGAACATCATGCTCGACCTGAGCTTTGGAAAACATGGAAGGCCTCACTCTAACAGTGCTCTCAGTGCCTTGCCCACAACCTATGTAAGTGTTGTTCAGTGTTTGGGGACACAGGAGCTTGAGGTTGGCCAAGCAGGTTCACAGAAGATGAAGGCCAGCTTCAAGCAATGGAAGAATCTCCCTGCAGTTAGAGGCATGAAGGACAATGACTTTGCTCTGAGAGTCCACCATGCTGCTCACGAAAACCTTTGGAGTCTGTTTAGTGATTAAAACCGGACATCACCATGAATAGTGGGACACACAGACATTAGCCTGAGCTGATACACATATCAGAGTCCATACCAGGTATGCCACAAGGGGCAGGATAAACCATGGATGGTTGGGAGCTGGGCCCAATCCAGGATTGATACTACCATCCATGTGCTCCTCACCCCAGAACCCATGGAACCACACAATCCCCTAAATGCTAACTGATGCTTCCTGCCAGCCAGGCTCATCCTGTGATGCCCAGATCCTTCAAGAAGTTGCATGGGGAGGGTAAGAGGCCTCCATGCCTACCTGGATAACCTGGTCCCTTGTCCAAGGACCCCATGTGCTAGTTGGTCAACGCACAAAAGAGATTTCCCTCAACTGCAGGCCTCCCCTGAACCACAAGCTTGCTGGGCAAAGGCTTCTTTCAATGTTTAATTTTTGTTTTGACTGAGTTGAGGGATTCCAGGAAGGGATGCGGCTGGACTGGGGAGGCCCCTGACATCCGAGCTGGCATTTGAAGGAGATTGGGGTGGGGGGTCAATTGGGATGCACCAGAAAATGTAAGGTGGTGAGAGATGTTGGGAACAGTGGAGGACAGAAGGGGTGAGGCCACAGTTAGAAAGGGGAATGATGGAGTGGGCTTTACCCAGGGGGGCCAACTGGAGCAAAGACCTTGGGGGATGCAGTCAGAGGGAGCCAGGTGGACACTGTGAGGGACATCCAGGTAAAGGTCACAGAGGAGAGAATCTCCATGGTAGTGTGCAGTGCCTTAGGGATGTTGGCAGGCCACTATGGCTGAGCGGATGGGTCTGGGGCAGAGGTGATGTGGGCCACATGGCCCCAGCCCAGGTGAGCACCTGGGTGTCTTTTGGGGCCAAGGGAGCAGGGTCTGCACAGGTGAACAGGGGACTGCATGCCCCATGTTCTCACAGGCCCCTCTGGTTTGAGTGGGGGATGGAGGCAGGAGGGCAGGATTAGGCAGGGTGGGAGATCTCAGCATCCAAGCAAAAAGTTTCCTAGAGCAGCAGACATGCATGTGCATGTGTGTGTGTGTGTGTGTGTGTGTGTGTGTGTGTGTGTGTACATTCATATATGCACACAAATGCTCCAGGGAGTGGACCAAGATATCTGATCTTAACCCTGAAATATCCATGGGAATTGAAATCAGGGAGCAGGAGGCAGAGAGAGGCCTGGACTCTCTGGGGTTTTGAAAAGTCTGCTGGACCTGCTGGCAGGGCCCTGATCATGGCATGTGCCTGCACCATGCCCACTCCAGAATTCATTCACTCCAGATCTAGGAGGGGCTGTGGATCCAGGTGGACCAGGCTCAGTTATGCCCACATACACTGTCACATTCACACACACTCATACTCAAAAAATTACACACACACACACTCACACTCACACACACTCATGTTCACATTTACACACTCTCACACATTCATGTACACCCTCACACTCACACACTCATACGCTCACACACAGTCACACTCACACATTCATACACACTCACTCCCTCACACATTCTCACACACTCTCACATTGACACACACACACTCACATTGACAAACACACACTAATATGCACTCACATGCTTGCACACTCATACACACTCACTCACACTCACAGTCACACATGCACATGCACACACTCGCATGCCCACACACACATATACTCACAGCACTCACATACATACATAGTACACTCTCTGTCACACACACATGATGAGTCTTTCTCCACACACCCTAACACATCTCCACCCATGGGGGTGACACTTGGTCAGGACCTGGAAGATGACAAGGAGCCAGACATAGGCCTGGGAAGGGAGAAACTCAGGTGGCAGATGCAGCAAGTGCCATGTCCCTGGGGGGGGTGTGCTTGTGCCAAGCAGCAGGGACAGGTGTTTGAACAGGACAGCAGACACAGTGGGCCTAGAGACCACAGTGGGATTCTGGATTTTACCCCAAAAGCAATGGGAAGTCATTCAAAATGGAAGTGGCTGAGTGAATCATCATGTGTCTTGTAGAAGTCTGCCTCTGTGACCCACAGGGTGGCAGCAGAAGCAGGAGACCCTGGAGGGGTGGCCATGATCACCAGGATGAGAGGGGAAGGTGACTTGGGCAGGTGATAGAGGAGGTTCTGACAGTGGATGGTACTGGGGGATGTGATGCCCATGGTCCAGGGTCCAGGTATCCAGAACACCAGGATGCAGGACAAACAGGAGCAGCCTTCCCCATGTGGGGACAGTCATGAAGAGGGCAAAAATATGTGGACCATGTATGCACTGAACAGAGGGCTCAAGAAGGCAGGAGCTGGTATCAGAGTAAACAAACCTGGGGATGAGTCATCCACAACAAAGACAGAGCATGTGTGTCAGTGTGAGGGTGTGTATGAGTGTGTGTGTGAGTGTGTGTGAGTGTGAATGAGTGTGTGTGAGAGTATTTGAGTGTATGAGTGAGTGTATGTGTGTGAGTGAGTGTGAGGATTGGAGCAGCCCCGGGTAAAACAGAGACCACACTGCCAGCCAGTGGCTGAACTGGAGTGTGAACCTGGGACCATGACTCCTCAGGTCAGGTGCAAGCTGATGTCACCTGGAGCACTGTGGTGGCTGTGCTGAGGGCTGGGCAGGTCTGGCATACAGGTACCCAGGACTGAAGACTTAGATGACCACCAGGGAGCCAGAGGGCCTGGGTCAGAGCAAGGATCAAGGGGCAGGGTGGGGGCAGATGAGGCAGGTGGGGTCTTGGTAGGGAGGGCAGGGGTCTTCAACTTCAGGGCATAAGAGGAGGCCCCTGGAGGGTCTGAGCAGAGGAAGGACATGACCTGACTTCCATTCTAATAGTATTCCTGGCTGCAGGTGGGGTGAGCATGAGACTGGGGAATAATGAGGAGACTGGAGCATTCTGGTCAAACAGGTGTACTGGCTTGACCTGGGTACTGGCAGTAGTGGGGAGGGAGTAAGATGGCCACATGCACAGCAGGAGGGAGTGAGGCCTGGAGAAAGAAGGTGCTTCTCAGGATCCCTGGCTACAGAGAAAATATTTGTCCAGAATACTCAGCACAGGACTCTTGTGCCTCATTGGTCAGAAGTGGGTCAACATCTACCAATCACAGGCAAAGGGCCTGAATGCACTGTCTTAGAACTGATATGGTTTTCTTCTGGCTCAGGACGTGAATGGGTCTGTTCAGCAGGAGGAAGCCCTTAAGGGAGTACCATGATCCTGACCTACATGAGGTCCCAGGATGCAAGTTAACTTACCTGGGTTTGTTTGTTCAGGAATATTGGGATCCTGCCTTCTAGATCTGTCAGAAAGCTGAAGTGAGAGCTGCCAATAGGGTTCAAGGACAGTGACTGGCATGCTGGAGAGTTCAGCCAGTAGTGACCACCACTGTTTCTCTTTGCTAAGGGGACCCAAATCCATTCCTTCTCCAACTTACTGGTGTCACATCCTCATCACCCCAGTATTCCCACAGCATTCTCCTTTCATCCTGTCATATGCTGAAATTCTCCCATTAACCACTCATCTCCCAGAAGGACCAGGTATGCCCTTTGTTTTCACTTATTAAAGAAACAGTATGGAGAAAAGAGAAAAATTTGTTGCTGGACTCTGAAAAGTCAAAATACAGATAGAAAGCATCTGCTGTGCTTACCTCTGCATGGGAGAGAAGCCATGCCCAGGCTTGCCACAGATGCCTTATGCCTCCCCACTTGACTTCCACTCCCCTATCCTAGTCCAGGACAGGTCAGGAGTATTATCCTAGGAACCACCTTCCATGGTATACCTGGCAGAGATGATCCCACCAAATCAGAGAATCACATTGTTCTTGCCATCAAGAGTGGTTCACAGGTGGGAACCTGACTCAAGGCTACCCAATCAGATTCGAAGAGAGGTCATTCCAAACGTTTCACTATTGGGATTAAAGTTGGAATCAATAGTGATTCAAGAGTTGCTAGCTCCCATCTCCAGACCCACAAAACCTGAGACTAGAGTCACACAAACGTAATCAATTAAACTATTAAAGAGACTCAGGCTATTACCATTGTCTGAGGTCTTGGATACAGCCATGCTTGAAGCAGGACATCTTCTGCCTTGACCTTCTAGCCAGATCCAGTTGGAGTGAATTCCTGCCACTTGTAACCAAGTGAGTCTTTACTTGGGACCTCTCCAGGCCTGTCACTGTCTCAGTGACTGTTTTTTCCACCAGGGGCCACTGGTTGGGGGCACAGACTCAGACTCCAGGGCGCCTGGCTGCACCTCTTGTCTCCATAATCTCAGACAAGTTATTCAGCAGCTCTTTGTCTCAGTTTCCTCATCTGAAGAGACAGGGGTATTGATAGTACCTACTCAATAGGCCTTGGGGACAGATTGAATTAATAGATCTAAAGCATGGAGAACAGGCAGGCACAGGTAAGTGCTGTGTGATTTAAAGGATTCTGTTTCACAGCAAAAAGTTTCCCAGAGAGGCCTCAGTCTTCATGAGAGTGGGAAACAGACAGGAGAGAGTCAGAATAGACTGGGCTGGTCTGGTCACGGGTCCTTTGGAGGATGCTCTTTGTGGATCCTCCTCCTCCAAGCAGGTGTTATGGAGAGAAATTCTGAGTGACATATGCACTCCAGTAAGGTGGCTCTGGCTGGCTCCTTGCATGGGAATTTGAAGCACAAACATAGTAGGTGTGAAGTGGACATAACAATGTGCAACGTCATCACATGTTTGGAGGGTTAAATGAGATAATTTTCAGGGAGCATGGAAATGGTTCTTTACCCACTGAGCAGTTATCACCTCAAATGGTACTGAGCACTGCTGTGTGCCTGGAGTGGTTCATGGTACAGGGAAACTACAGTAAGCAGGACTGGGGGACAGTGAGGCCCCTTGGGAATGGACATATAGACCCAATCAACAGATCCCACAAGGAAAGAAATGCAAGTGAAGAGGATGCCTGAAAACTACCAGAGAGGTTGATGTGGGAGGGTCACCTTAGGGCTGTGTCAACAGGATGTTCAGGAAGAAACTCTGGGAAGGTGGCCTTTTAGCACAGTCCTGTAGAAGGAGGAGCCATCTGTGGGACTTTTGGGCAGGGGACTCTGAATGGGTAAAGACTCGGAGGTGGAACCAAGCTCAGCTGTGACCCCTGAAATATGAGGTCAGCAGCAGACTGGAATTGGGGGACATGAAAGGTGAGTGGGAGGCCCCTGGTCTTGGGAAGATTGGCAGGCAGATGTGTGCCCTGGACCCCAAGGGCTTTCTCTCAACCATCCCCTTTCCACTGGCACTGTACTTGGGGCTTAATACAAGCATAAATCAGGGAATTGACCATTGACGCTGAGAAGTCATTAAGATGGGCCTGGGCTAAATGGCCTTCCAGGAGCCATAAGGCAGGAGGAGGAGTGATGGCCTGGAGACAGTGCTAAACCATGGCCAGAGGCCCTGCAGTGTATTCCCTGATAAGTGGATGATGATATATAATGGCTTTACAGGGTTGGGGGAGTAAGAAAAGAATCGAGAAACTTTAGATTATAAAGAAAATGAGAGGGAGGAGGGGTGTATACAAATTGTGGAATGAGATAAATATCATTAACCTGTGAACATGTATGATTACATGAATGTTATGAATCTCCATTTTGCACAACCATAGGAACAAAAAGATGTACCCCTTTTCTGTACAATGAATTAAAACAGAGTCTGTAAAAATAAAAAATAATTATAACAAAAAAGATGGTTCACCACAATTCAATGGGGTTCATCCCAGAGATGCAAGGCTAGTTTAACAAATGGATATCGATAAAATAATTCATCACATCAATAGATGTAACGAAGAGAATCATGTGGCCATCTCAATACATGGAGATAATTCATTTGACAAAATACAACATCCATTTCTGTTTAAAACATTAGAAAATCTAGGGATAGTAGGGACATACCTCAACATAATGAAAGCCATCTATGCTAAGGCAAAAGATAACACCATTCTAGATACACAAAAATAAAGCCTTACTCATGTAAACTGGAAGAAGATATAAATGCCCTCTTTTAACATTTCTTTTTGACATAGTTTTTGAAATTTGAGCCAGAGTTATTTGAAAGATAAAAGAAGTTAAAAAGACATGAATAGTAAATAAAAATTTATCATATCACTATTTGCCAAAGACATAATTCTACAATGAAAAGACACAAAAACTCCATCAGAAAGCTTCTATACCTAATAAAGAAATTCAGAAAAAATAGCAGGATATATAATCAATCTTCATAAATACATTTATATAAATCAGTGATGAATCAACATTCACAATGGTTGCAAAAAGTTAACTATTGAGAATCAACTTAGTAAAAGAGAGGAAGACCTCTACAAGAGAAAATACAGAAATCTAAATAATAAAATTGAGGTAATCCATAGAAAATGAAAAGACCTCTCATTCACTTGGATAGGCAGAATTTATATTGTCAAAAGGGTCATGCTATAAAATCTGTTACAGATTTAATGCAATTGCTACTAAAATCCCAATGATATTTTTCACAGAATTAGAAAAAGCAATCATAAAATTTATTTGGAAAACAAGAGATGCAGAATAACCAAAGTAATTCTTATCAAGAAGAATAAAGCAGGAGGGCTCACAATGCAGGTCTACAGAGTAATGGTAACAAAAATGACATCATATTGTCATCAAAATAAACACAGAACAGGTACAGAAGACACAGAGATAAAACAAATAAATAGGATTATCTCATACTAAACAAAAACACAAAAAACACACATTGAAAAAAGATAGCCTATTAAACAATTGGTGCTGAAAAAAATGGAAATTTTTACGTAGCAAAATGAAATCAAAACTCTGTCTCTTACCCTGTGAAAAAATCAACTTAAAGATGATTGAAAATGTAGGTACTACAACAGAGACCCTGCACTTAATAGAAGAAAATGTTGGACCAAATCTACACCATGTCAGCTTAGAAACAGACTTTATAAACAATACTTGTAAGAATCAAGAAACAATAAATTGGATTGACTAAAAATAAAAACTCTGTAAGGGAAACAATTAACATGAACAGAGGACCTACAGAATGAGAGAAAATCTTTTCCATATAAACCTTAGATAAAGCAGTAATCTACCAGATACATAAAGAACTCAAAAACTTAACATCAAAAAAGCAAATAACCCAATCAATAAATGGGTAATTAACTGAACCAACACTTCACAGAAGAAAAAATACAAATGATCAACTAACATATAAAAAATGTTTCATCATCTTTAGCATTGGAAAAATTACAGCTCAAAAGTATTCAAAGATTATATCCCACTTCTATTAAATGAGAATTATCATGAATAAAAGCAACAATAAGTTTTGACAAGGATGCAGGGAAAAAGTACACTCATACATTACTCATGGGACTGCAATTTGATTTAACCATTCTGGAAATTTTATGAAATTTCTTAAAAACTTCTGAATAAAAACAACATTTGACCCAGTTATCCCTCTCCTTGGTTTACACTCAAAGGACTTAAAACCAGCATATTACAGTGACTGAGCCAAATCAATTTTTATAGCAGCTCAGTTTACAATAGCTAACCTAGATACCCTTCAACAGATTCATGGATAAAGAAAATTTATTATATGCAAAGGAATGTTATTCAGACTTAAAGAAAATTGAAATTATGGCATTCACTATTAAATAGATGGAGGCAGAATATACCACAATAAGTGAAATGAGCAAAACCCCCCATAAATGGTCAAATGTTTTTTTCTGATATGCAAATGTTGATCCACAATGTGGGGGGAATGAAGTCCTCTGACTGTGCATAATGGAGTGAGGGAAAAGAAATCAGTGTAAGGAGGGGATGGACAATGAAATTATTTGAACATTTTTACCCTGTATGCATGCACTATTACACTCCCATTGTGTGCAGCATTTTTAGCCCATGCAAGGAGAACTGATGCTCCTTTTCTGTACAATTTTTCTGAATGCATTCTACTGTCATATGTAACTAATTGGAAACAAATAAAACTAATTTGTAACAAATAGTTCTTTGCCACAGTTTTTTTTATTTATAGGACTTCTTTCTAGTATGATTTCTCTGCTTGTGAGAAATGAACACTTTTCCATTAAAAGCTTTGTAACACTTTTGCATTTGTAGGGCTTTTGTCCAGTATGATTTTTCTGGTGGCAGATTTGGCACCCATTATTATGAAAACTTATGCAACAGTCTGCACATTCTTAAGACTTCTCACCAGTATAAAATCACTGGTGTTGAATAAGAAATGATGTTCATATAAGAGCTTTGACATATTCTGTACATTTGTAGGGTTTCTCTCTACTATGAATTCCATGGTGTTGAATAAGGCTTGTTTGTGCAGTAAAGGCTTTGCCACACTCTTTACATTTGTATGACTTCTCTCCCATATAAATTCTCTGGTGTCCAGTAAGGTGTGAATTCTGATTAAAAACTTTGACACATTCTTTACATTTGTAGGGCTTCTGTCAGTATGAATTATCTGATTGCTGATAAGGTCTGATTTTTGATAAAATGGTTTGTTGTATGTTGAACATTTGTAGGGATTCTCTCCAGTATGAATTGTTTGGTGTTGAGTAATGTTTGACCTCTGATTAAAAGCTTTACCACATTCATTACATTCATAGGGCTTCACTCCATTATGAATACTGTGGTGGTGAATAGGCTTGATTTTGCATTAAAAGTTTTGCCAAATTCTGTACATTTGTAGCGCTCTGTCTAGTATGATTTCTCTGATGGTAGATAAAGTCTGATTTTTTATTAAAATGGTTTGTTACATTCGTAGGGCTTCAGTCCAGTATGAATTTTCTGATAGATGATAAAGTCTGATTTTTGATAAAATAGTTTGCTGCATGTTGTACATTTGTAGCACTTCTCTACAGTATGAATTCTCTGGTGTTGAGTAAGGTTTGACCTGTGATTAAAAGCTTTGTCACATTCATTACATTCATAGGGCTTCTCTCCAGTATGAATTCTCAGATTCTGAGTAAGGTGTGATCTCCCATTAAAATTTTTGCCACATTCTTTACATTTGTAGGGCTTCTCTCCAGTATGAATTCTCTGGTGTTCAGTAAGGTATGGTCTCCAATTAAAACTTTTGCCACATTCTTTATATTGGTAGGGCTTCTATCTAGTGTGAATTCTCTGATGCCTGATAAGGTCTGATTTTTGATAAAATGATTTGTTGCATGTTGTACATTTGTAGCGCATTTCTCCAGTATGAATTCTCTGGTGTTGAGTAAGTTTTGACCTTCGATTAAAAGCTTTGCCACATTCATTACATTCATAGGGTTTCTCTCCAGTATGAATTCTCTGATGCTGAGTAAGGTTTGATCTCTGATTAAAACTTTTGCCACATTCTTTACATTTGTAGGGCTTCTCTCCAGTATGAATTCTCTGGTGTTCAGTAAGGTATGGTCTCCAATTAAAACTTTTTCCACATTCTTTACATTGGTAGGGCTTCTGTTCAGTGTGAATTCTCTGATGCCTGATAAGGTCTGATTTTCGATAAAATGATTTGTTGCATGTTGTACATTTGTAGGGCATTTCTCCAGTATGAATTCTCTGGTGTTGAGTAAGGTTTGACCTCTGATTAAAAGCTTTGCCACATTCATTACATTCATAGGGTTTCTCTCCAGTATGAATTCTCTGATGCTGAGTAAAGTGTGATCTCCAATTAAAATTTTTGCCACATTCTTTACATTTGTAGGGCTTCTCTCCAGTATGAATTCTCTGGTGTTGAGTAAAGTATGGTCTCCGATTAAAACTTTTGCCACATTCTTTACATTGGTAGGGCTTCTGTTCAGTGTGAATTCTCTGATGCCTGATAAGGTCTGAATTTGTATTAAAACTTTTGTCATATGCTATACATTTGTAGAACTTCTCTCCAGTATAAATTCTCTGCCAGTGAATTAGGTCTGATTTCTGATAATATGATTTCTGATGTTCACTCTTATTTAAAATTTTCCATAATGTCCTCTGTTGTAAATTGTCAATGTCACAATCTCCATATTTTTCATTAATCACTTTTTGAAATATATGTCGTATGCTGTGGTCTGGTGACAATTCTTGGGTATCCTGACAAGTCATTGCTGAAATGAATGCAAATTTTACAAAAATTATTTAGTAGACTTGGACAAATATATTTTGCATGCCTAACAGAAAATTATAACAATGTTAGCAATGTCAGAACATCAGAAGGGTAGCAGAATAGTAAATTCAAGGTCATCATACTACAGAAACATATGTTGCATAAAAATGAACATACACAATTATGCTGTTAAAATTACCCAAATTATTGTAGAAAGCCCTGTATCTAAGATGAGCATATTACTAGGAATAGCAATATAGTAGATGATAGAAATTTATCTTTTAACTACCATAGGAATTCCTCTTCTCTAATATAGTATTGGGCAATTACAGAAAAAAATCTACATGCTATCATCACTCTCAGTAAAATAAACAAAATTAAAAACATACACAAACATTTCTGACTTTTTTGAAGACAGTGTGATAATTGGTTTCTGTCTCCCAAGACACAGAGATCTGGAGGTAACAGGTAGCTTTTGGATGCTAAAACAATGGATATTCAACAAGTTTAAAGGGGGTTGGAATCTTAAGGAAAAACATAGAAAAAAATTTAATAAGAAAACAAATACATGTCTGGAAGATTATGCAAAAATAAAAACAAGTTGAAGAGGCAATACAAGCTTTGCAGAACCTATGTCAATATTACTTGGATGAAGCCAACACATGGAAATCAAGACTAATAAAATATTTTTTGATATTTGTGCTATTTGCTGATTTGTATTGACAAATTCAACTTTGCATATTTACTAATTATATCATTGTATTATAATGTATTTATAGAAGGTGACATGACACATAATATTAGTAATACAAGTATTATTTTGTGTAACTATCAGTTTTGTGTTTACAAATATTCCATTTATTCCATTAGTGTTTATCAAGAACATATTACATAATTGCCACCATATGGTACAGCAAAACTCTTGATCACATTTTTCCCATTGAAATAACAATTTGTAGATTATGAGTAACAATACAAAACCTTTCACAAAATACAAAACCACAATTATACTCTGAATTTATTTTACATGTGAATCAGATGCTCCTGCAACTGACTTTTTGTATCTACTGTATTTCACATAATGCAAAGTCCTGCATATTAATCCTTTAGCACTTTAAATGACAATATATTTTACTTTATAGCAAAATATAGTAATAGCATATACATTCCACGTTTTTAATCCTACAGTCATTGGTGGGCACATAGGTTTATTTTATAACTTGAATATTGAGACCCATGCTTTTTGCACTGAACACAATACTGAGACTATGTCTTCAACATTCTGATTTAATTTCCTATGGATATATATTTAGACTGATATTTCTGTATCATGAAGTCATTCTACTTTTATTGTTTTTCAAATGTCATGTTTGAGATTAAGCCCACGTTTGCTATACCAGAGAACTACAACAAAAGTCATTTTAAAATTGTTTGGAACACATCGTTTCTAAATTTCTGTGACTTGCATCAAACTTGAAATCCTTTTGCATGGCCTTACAATTTTCTGAGATTTCAAATATGTAGTTTGAAACTGTATTTGACTTTTTAAGTTTATTTTAAATCTTCCATACTGTTTCCCAAATGACTCTATCATGTATTGTTGACTGTTTTTTTTAATGTACAAATCAATTGAAAATAGTACAGCACATAAAGACAAAGGAAATCAGGTCTAAATTAAAGTAATTAACCAAAATATTAGGAATTGAAAATTAGATAAGTGAGTTTTAAATTACCCAAGGAATGCTGAATAATGATTCCAAGAAATTTTGGTGAATCAAATTCAGAGAAAAATTGTTAATACAAATAAGTAGAAATTCTGTATGTGAAGAAATTCTTAAGAAAAATTATCTGAGAGATGCAGGAATTGTGTATAAATCTGTAATAGTAACAACATAGGGGAGGATGAGTAAGGAGGACCTTCAGTTCTAAGCCAGTGTTAGCAACTTATTGAGATCCTGTGAAAAATTAAAAACCTGTATAATACATAAAGGGAAGTGACAATAAAAATATATAAAGGAAAGTTGAGATAAATCAAAATATGCCACTATGAAAAGCAATGATTCATATGTTAGACCATTGAGCAAATTAGGAAAAAAATTATAAGACATAGAAAGAAACTTACAAAATAAGAGTAGTTAGATCTTTACTTTTCAAATTGTATTTGATTACTAATGCATTATTATAAAACAAATAAAAAACAACTTGGCTAACAAAATTAAATCTAAAGAAGAAAATGTCATATTAGTTGTGATAGAGAAAGAGTGTCAAGAAATGAAGCGTGACCTGCTCTAGGAGCCTTCTGTGGTCCTCCAGCCCCAGGCTGCTATGTAAGATGCAGGTTTCAGGGAAAGATCAGTCTCTGCCCTGCAGAGTCCCAGAACTCCTGCTGTGACTGTCCAAGGGTTGGCCTAGGCTGTGAAGGATTGGGAGCTTTGCCTGCATGACATAATATTTGCATTGACATTTCAGACCCCAGACCCAGGAATCCTTAGGTATCAAGTCTCCTGACCCAATACTGTTCATCCTAGTGAAAGCAAGCACTGAGAAAATGGCACCATTGGGTGGTGGGGGCATGATATTTCAAGAATAATTGTGGTCAACTAAAAGTGATGAGTCCAGCAGGGTGACAAATTAATATAAAGTTTGTCCAATCAGCACAGACTAGGGCCCTCTGTGTCCACTATGTGCAAGTTCCATTTGATGACACCTTGTCCTGAGAAGGCAAACAAAAGTCTTATCCATCCCAGAAGGTGAGTGAAGCTGTGGAGAATGATTGGTGGAACAATGAACACCTTTGGACAGTTGTGATTTGTTCTACCAAAGAAAGAAATTGCAGAGTAACAAACTATATAATCAATTGGAAATGTCCAACACCCTTCAAGAAGATTTACTGGGCATTTGTAGAAGACCTGTATATATATTATAAAAAAGCTGCTCTAATCTTGTCCCCAACCTATTAGAACTTTTGCTATATCTGCATATTCTAAATTTTAAAGATGTTACTCATATATGTTGCAGTTAGAATATAAGGTTATGTAAATACACATTTGTGTTAAAAAGTCAGAAATGTACTCTAGAAATGATTTTGAAAGGAATTGTTAGACCACCTCTAGCAGTGACATTGTCCACATTTATTTAGAGGTAAGAGAACATGAGGAAAATTTGAGCATGAGAAGGGTGGATCCTGGGCAAGACTGGTTATGTGTAAAAGATACTTTTCATATTATAACCATTTCTTGGTGTGTGAGCATTTTACTCCTCATTCCTGGATAAATATTTGAAAATGCTGGGTTTTTTTTAGAAATATCAACATTTTAGATACACTAATTTAAAATAGAAGCAGTAAAATATAAAACTTTTTGTAAATTAATTTAAAAAATTCCATGTAATGTTTTGTGGAGGATAATTAACAAATTTCCTGTTGAGTAATAAGCATTGTATGCTGGCTTTCTGGAGCACCATGGCAGTGTGCTTACAATGAGGCAAAAAGTAACTATTGTTACTATGCATATGGGCTTTGTTTTATATTGCTCTTTATATAGTGTATATAAAGGACAAATGAGTCATTTTCTCTATGCACCTTTTTTCAGATGTTAAAGAGATTGCCATTTATGACAAAAGTAGAATCAGTAAACAAAATTTTGTATGTTTTGTTAAAATTTTTAGGAAATATTTTCTTCTTAAAATTGTAGCATTATAGCAGACTGGGTTGGTGAAGGACAAGAATGTTCATATTTTAAAGATATCTTTAAATTAGAACTATTGTTAAATGTTTGCATTTCCTTCAAGACTGAATGTACACAGTGGAAAAATTGAGCTTTTAATTGCAACTTCTAGTCTGTCTAGATGTTTAGAAGTCCTGGTGAATGTTAAATGTAGAGGTAGTAAAATATCAATTCATGAATCTATGTTCTCTCTGATATGTGAGGCTAACACAATATGTTGGGGGAGTGTCAAATAAAACTTAATTGGATTAAATAAAGTTGAATTAAAGGAAGGAATTGGAGATGGATATAAGAAAGGCAATATACTGAAACAGACATAACTTTTCTATGTTCATATATTAATACATGAGCTGTGTAATTTCACAATACATACAATCCCCAACATGGGAAATTATACTCCAAGTATAACTTTATACTTTATGTATAAAAAGAACAAATTAAAATATAAAAAACAAAAAAATAAATATGAAATAAATAAAAATATAAAATCTACTTGTAACTCTATATCTAAGGAAACATGTAGAATGAAAGCAAAAGATTAGAAGAACATCATATAAAAATGTGTCAAAAAGAAAGCTTGTGTGGCCAAATTATGATATAAGAAAGTTTAAGGCAAGAAGTTACATGAGATAAAATACATTTTAAATTTAACAAAAAAGCTTTGAAAAGAGGCAAAGTAGAATATTATATGAAGATAAAAATGAGCTTTTCCTAGAATACTGCAATAAAAGTAAATATAGTTTCAACTCACATTGTAGTTCCAAGAAATAAAAAGTTAAGATTGACAAATTAAATAAAGAAATAGAAAGCAACACGTTAATACAAGGAGGCATCAATCCATACTTGCTGTAAAGGAAGTCAAACAAAATGGTAATCAAAAAACAGAAGACTTTGAAAATAATTTAAACATATTTGACTTATACACTAGTTGTTCTCAATAGCATATGAAATGTTAAATTCATTCAACCAGTAGGAAAGAAAAAGACTAAAGGTTAATAGGTATGTAATTATTAAAATTATTTTGTGATTATAATAGTCAAAAATCAAATATGGAAAGGATATTAAAAAATCCACACATATGTGGCAATTGATTGAATAAGGTTGAATATGATCATTTTCCAGAATGAAAAGATTTAAAGACATTTGTACTCCTCAAACATACATTGAGACTCCATGTAAATCTCTGTTATTTTTTCAGAGACAGAAAACAACTTATTCTTGAAATTTTATGGAATCTCAAAGTTTTATTGTATATCAAAAATATTCAAAATAAAAAAATATTGGGAGAAAATTGTTTCATGATTTAAAAACATTAAAAACTACAATATTCAATTGGCAATAGTGACATAAATTACGCAGAAGGACATAGTGAATTCTGACTTTAGTAAGTTCTTGCACATATACCAAATAAGACATTTGAACATCAATGCTTTTTTAATATTATTCAAGAGAGCTACCATGGGGAAGCAAACAAAATATCCCTTGAAATGAGTGAATGGAGGAATTTGGAATATAGAAACTACATAATATTTTTCAAGGTAAAAAAGTAATACATTTCTGCAAGATGTATAATCAGGATAAATCCTCAGTACATTTTTATACCTGAGATATATCACTACCACAATGAAAATTATAGCAGAATTTTACTTATATAAGACACCAAAAAACCAACAAGTAAACAAAAAATCCTTCTGAACAGAAATGAGAAGAACATTATTGATGACAGAAGACAGAAATGAGTGCTTGTTTACATGGGAATTGATTTATTGACTTTTGGAATGTAAACCATCTACAGATGTATTACAGCACAATTTGAATTAACATTACTGAACAGTAAATGTGATATATTGGGGAGATCAAGCACTGTTTTGTGGTTTTGAACACAATTAAAATTTCAGAAACACATAAAAATAAAAAATGGTAAAATGTTTGGAAGTTAAGTTTAAAATGCTATAGTCTTTATCTTTAATTAAGAACAAATTTATAAATATATAGATAAAGGGCATGCATGTAATCTGCATATAATCCTGAATTATTAGTGTAATTCTGAGGCAGAAAATTTATAATCTCAAGGCCATACTCAATAACTTCATGAGATAGAAAAGGGTTGGAGTGTTGCCCATTAATAGGTACCCCTGAATTCTATGAAAAATATTCATTACTATGTACATAGGCAGATTAAAAACAATATAAATAAAATATAAAACTCATTTAAAAAGGTGTAATAGTTATAGGAGCAAGGTGAAGCACATATAATTTTTTGGCGATAGAAACAAAAATCATGCATGTATTAATTTCAATATTGTACTAAATTCTGAAGTAATAGAAATTTCCATATATTCATAAAATGTAACCAAAAATAAAACAGCAATATGTGAAAGGAGAAAACCTATTCTACAACATGAAACCTACTGTATAAAATTAAAGAAAGAGGGACAGAAAAATTTAACCAACAATTTATATATAACCATAGATATATTATTTACAAACAGTTTCATATAACTACAAATTGCAACTATCTCTAGGGACAAAAAAACTGAGTTTTTACTGTGAATATTGATTTCCTGTCACAGAAAATCCTTTACAAGTATTTACAAAGAGCATGTATAAGGTAATTTTAATGAATAAGTATATAAATAATGTTAAACAGATTTTGGGTATTAATTTTTTGCAATGGTTTGTCCTAGAATTCTCCAAAAATGTTCATATACCACATGGAGACCCATAAATAACAGAAGATCTTTTAGATCATGCTGACACTCACTGGCAAAGAGGAGTTTGGTTGGTTAAATTAGAAGAACTGTGACATCACTGGAGAGAAACAGAAGATTTTAAAAAATTTGAAAACTTGATAAAAAATGGGAAGTACATGTTCAATGACAACAAGAGAAATCGACCTAAGCTTCTGAAAAATCTTTTCTGTTAGATAATTTCTCCATCAACATTTTGAAGTTGAATTCCTCCTTGATCTTTGGAACTCTCAACTGCATCTTCTGCTATGTCAGGCCACAGTATTTTATATCACTGAATTACTCTCAGTACCACTTTTCTAAAGTGAAAGATATATAACCTACCAAGAAAGGGAGAGATTAAGATTAAAAGGAATGTCTTTAACATTTTATCTGTACCAAAATATGTTCTTTTATTTCTTGAAAGCACACATCTGAATCACATTCTTATAGAGAAGTTCCCAGAAGGTATTCTGCAAGGAAAGAAAGTTAAACAATTTTAATTAATTAATAATTATTAAGGGAAGTTATCCTTACTCAGGAAGACCAAGTTTCTGTAATTCTCAAACATCACATTTCTGTATAAGTTTTGTTGATCTGGATGAAGGCATTCCCACTCCTCTTCAGTGAAATCAATGGCCACATCTCTGAATGTCAACAGATCCTGAAATAATAGGTAAATAAATAGTACACTGACTACTTGATCATTCACAGAGGTCTTAATTTAACAGAGGTTGCAATAAGAGTAGACTCCATTGGAGGTGATGACTAATTATTTATTAATATACTTTTATACACAGTGATAGTCTTATATACCTCTGAAGAAAAACAGACATAAGTTCAAAAGGAGTATGATAATTTCACTTTTATGAAATAGAATGTAAAACTGAGGCATCAACACAAGACTATAGATTTTGTAATTTTATATATCATGAACTAAATGGTACATATCCCTCAGATGGGAAAGTTATGGTAATTAATAAAGGGAATTCTCAGATACAATTGCACAAACATGAACCAGAAATTTACTGAAGTGAAGAATCTGATTCAACAGTTCTGCAATAGAGTAGTTTTCTGAAAATGTAGCAATTTGTCTAATTATTCCAGAACCAGTAGGCTAAGAGAAACTTTTGAAAGGCAATGAGGTTGACTACATAAAGAAAACATTTAAGTTAATTTGAGTTCAAATATTTTATGGTATTTATGTATATTATTAAATATCAAATAGAAACAACAATCCCATTTGGGTATTTTAAGCTTTCTTTTTCAAATTTAAATTTATTTTAATATTTAAAATAAAATTATATATTTTTATGCAATAAAGCTTTTGTATATGTATACATTGTATTGTGTTTATAACAGGATAACAATCTATCTCTTCAAGCAATTGTCATTTTTATTTAATTTTATTGGTTCTTTTTAGTTCTACATGACAGTAGAAACCATTTTCATGAACTTATGCAAACATTGGATATATCATATTCTAATTAACAAATTTTTTGCGGGTGGGCATGATTGTGGAACTTACTAGGTATTTTTATATGTATAGATAGAAAAACTATGTTAGATTTATTCTACTTTCCTATTCCTCTCTTGTTAAGGGATGCACCCTAATGGTGGTTGCACCCTCGTGACAACCTCTTCCTCATACGTGGCACTGCCTGATCCACCAACAGTTTACCCGGACTTCTTTCTACTGCCACTCTCCCCTGGAAACTGAAAAATGTGTTCTTACCCAGCAGCTCCCTGATTGGCCTGCTCATCTCCACCCTCTACTGTCTGGGATTGGTTAGCAGCAGTTCTGTGAACGTGATCAGCTCGTGCTTGCCATTTAGTCCTATGGGACTCTCTCCCTCATGAATTCCCTGTGCCTTGCTGACCTTTAAGCTGATTGGTTCCCACCTTGCCCCCACCCTACATAAAAGCTGTGTAACTCCCTCAATAAACGAGTTCCTTCTGTGCTTCGTGCGCTGACAGACCTCCCGGTTCTGGTGGGTTTCCACTGCCACCGAAAATCATCATCCTGCTCGGCCCTGTATTCTCCTCAGGCAGGCCTTAGGAGATACATCGACCTTGTTGCTCAACAGGGAGCAACAACTGGTGCCCCGTGTGAGGATCACAAAACTGTCGACAGGTCAATTGGACTGCGAGTGAGTGTACTCCCATAAAATATGGGACAGTCCAGTTCCAAGTCTGACCCCTCCTTTGACTCCTTTAGGATCCTCCTTAGAAGTAGAGGATTAGAACTCTCAGATAGCCAGGCATTTAAGACCTGGAAGGCTCTCATTAAGGCAGCCCCTTGGCTGCCTGAAGCAAACTTGTTTGACTGGGAAACATGGGACAGAATTGAACAACTTCTTTGTAAGGCACAAGTTAATAAGGGAGATATCCCCCCTCTTGGGGCTTTCCCCACTATTGCAGTCCTTAAAAACTGTTTCCCACCGTGTCCTATCCATAACCCAGATAAAGACAGGGGCCTCCCCAAATGGTGCTGGATATCCAAAGGACAGTTCTGAGGTCATCCCACATAAGGGTCAAGAGAAATTATCACAAGAGATAGAAACAGGCCCCCCTCTTGATCCCTTTGATGCAGCTCCATGGCCACCTAGGGAGGGAACACCCGTGTCCTTGAAGCAGTCCTCCCCCGAGTCCACTCCCTCTTCTAACCCTTTCAAGGCTTCTTCAGCCCCTCCTCCACCCTATCTGGATACAAAACTTATCTTGAGCACAGGGTCACTCCCTGCCTCTGCCTGGCCTTGCTGAAGCCTGCATTGGAATGAAAAACTGCAACAGTCTCAGTGGGGGAGCGACCTGAGACTTAAACTTAAACTCCTGGGCTACTACACAGAACTAACTCATTTTCCAGGATTCTTGTTTTGTTTTGTTTTTCTTTAATGCTGTATTTTTGAGCT
>NW_025920176.1:494914-533367 GCF_902686445.1 Sciurus carolinensis
ATAATGTATTTATAGAAGGTGAAATGACACATAATATTAGTAATACAAGTATTATTTTGTGTAACTATCAGTTTTGTGTTTACAAATATTCCATTTATTCCATTAGTGTTTATCAAGAACATATTACATAATCGTCACCATATGGTACAGCAAAACTCTTGATCACATTTTTCCCATTGAAATAACAATTTGTAGATTATGAGTAACAATACAAAACCTTTCACAAAATACAAAACCACAATTATACTCTGAATTTATTTTACATGTGAATCAGATGCTCCTGCAACTGACTTTTTGTATCTACTGTATTTCACATAATGCAAAGTCCTGCATATTAATCCTTTAACACTTTAAATGACAATATATTTTACTTTATAGCAAAATATAGTAATAGCATATAAATACCACGTTTTTAATCCTACAGTCATTGGTGGGCACATAGGTTTATTTTATAACTTGAATATTGAGACCCATGCTTTTTGCACTGAACACAATACTGAGACTATGTCTTCAACATTCTGATTTAATTTCCTATGGATATATATTTAGACTGATATTTCTGTATCATGAAGTCATTCTACTTTTATTGTTTTTCAAATGTCATGTTTGAGATTAAGCCCATGTTTGCTATACCAGAGAACTACAACAAAAGATATTTTAAAATTATTTGGAACACATCGTTTCTAAATTTCTGTGACTTGCATCAAACTTGAAATCCTTTTGCATGGCCTTACAATTTTCTGAGATTTCAAATATGTAGTTTGAAACTGTATTTGACTTTTTAAATTTATTTTAAATCTTCCATACTGTTTCCCAAATGACTCTATCATGTATTGTTGACTGTTTTTTTTAAATGTACAAATCAATTGAAAATAGTACAGCACATAAAGACAAAGGAAATCAGGTCTAAATTAAAGTAATTAACCAAAATATTAGGAATTGAAAATTAGATAAGTGAGTTATAAATTACCCAAGGAATGTTGAATAATGATTCCAAGAAAGTTTGGTGAATCAAATTCAGAGAAAAATTGTTAATACAAATAAGGAGAAATTCTGTATGTGAAGAAATTCTTAAGAAAAATTATCTGAGAGATGCAGAAATTGTGTATAAATCTGTAATAGTAACAACATAGGGGAGGATGAGTAAGGAGGACCTTCAGTTCTAAGCCAGTGTTAGCAACTTATTGAGATCCTGTGAAAAATTAAAAACCTGTATAATACATAAAGGGAAGTGACAATAAAAATATATAAAGGAAAGTGTGAGATAAATCAAAATATGCCACTATGAAAAGCAATGATTCATATATTAGACCATTGAGCAAATTAGGAAAAAAATTATAAGACATAGAAAGAAGCTTACAAAATAAGAGTAGTTAGCTCTTTACTTTTCAAATTGTATTTGATTACTAATGCATTATTATAAAACAAATAAAAAAACAACTTGGCTAACAAAATTAAATCTAAAAGAAGAAAATGTCATATTAGTTGTGATAGAGAAAGAGTGGAAAGAAATGAAGCGTGACCTGCTCTAGGAGCCTTCTGTGGTCCTCCAGCCCCAGGCTGCTACGTAAGATGCAGGTTTCAGGGAAAGATCAGTCTCTGCCCTGCAGAGTCCCAGAACTCCTGCTGTGACTGTCCAAGGGTTGGCCTAGGCTGTGAAGTATTGGGAGCTTTGCCTGCATGACATAATATTTGCATTGACAATTCAGACCCCAGACCCAGGAATCCTTAGGTATCAAGTCTCCTGACCCAATACTGTTCATCCTAGTGAAAGCAAGCACTGAGAAAATGGCACCATTGGGTGGTGGGGGCATGATATTTTAAGAATAATTGTGGTCAACTAAAAGTGATGAGTCCAGCAGGGTGACAAATTAATATAAAGTTTGTCCAATCAGCACAGACTAGGGCCTTCTGTGTCCACTATGTGCAAGTTCCATTTGATGACACCTTGTCCTGAGAAGGCAAACAAAAGTCTTATCCATCCCAGAAGGTGAGCGAAGCTGTGGAGAATGACTGGTGGAACAATGAGCACCTTTGGACAGTTGTGATTTGTTCTACCAAAGAAAGAAATTGCAGAGTAACAAACTATATAATCAATTGGAAATGTCCAACACCCTTCAAGAAGATTTACTGGGCATTTGTAGAAGACCTGTATATATATTATAAAAAAGCTGCTCTAATCTTGTCCCCAACCTATTAGAACTTTTGCTATATCTGCACATTCTAAATTTTAAAGATGTTACTGATATATGTTGCAGTTAGAATATAAGGTTATGTAAATACACATTTGTGTTAAAAAGTCAGAAATGTCCTCTAGAAATGATTTTGAAAGGAATTGTTAGACCACCTCTAGCAGTGACATTGTCCACATTTATTTAGAGGTAAGAGGACATGAAGAAAATTTGAGCATGAGAAGGGTGGATCCTGGGCAAGACTGGTTATGTGTAAAAGATATTTTTCATATTATAACCATTTCTTGGTGTGTGTGCATTTTACTCCTCATTCCTGGATAAATATTTGAAAATGCTGGGGTTTTTTAGAAATATCAACATTTTAGATACACTAATTTAAAATAGAAGCAGTAAATATAAAACTTTTTGTAAATTAATTTAAAAATTTCCATGTAATGTTTTGTGGAGGATAATTAACAAATTTCCTGTTGAGTAATAAGCATTGTATGCTGGTTTTCTGGAGCACCATGGCAGTGTGCTTACAATGAGGCAAAAAGTAACTATTGTTACTATGCGTATGAGCTTTGTTTTATATTGCTCTTTATATAGTGTATATAAAGGACAAATGAGTCATTTTCTCTATGCACCTTTTTTCAGATGTTAAAGAGATTGACATTTATGACAAAAGTAGAATCAGTAAACAAAATTTTGTATGTTTTGTTAAAATTTTTAGGAAATATTTCCTTCTTAAAATTGTAGCATTATAGCAGACTGGGTTGGTGAAGGACAAGAATGTTCATATTTTAAAGATATCTTTAAATTAGAACTATTGTTAAATGTTTACATTTCCTTCAAGACTGAATGTACACAGTGGAAAAATTGAGCTTTTAATTGCAACTTCTAGTCTGTCTAGATGTTTAGAAGTCCTGGTGAATGTTAAATGTAGAGGTAGTAAAATATTAATTTATGAATCTCTATGTTCTCTCTATGTGAGGCTAACACAATATGTTGGGGGAGTGTCAAATAAAACTTAATTGGATTAAATAAAGTTGAATTAAAGGAAGGAATTGGAGATGGATATAAGAAAGGCAATATACTGAAACACATAACTTTTCTATGTTCATATATTAATACATGAGCTGTGTAATTTCACAACACATACAATCCCCAACATGGGAAATTATACTCCAAGTATAACTTTATACTTTATGTATAAAAAGAACAAATTAAAATTAAAAAAACAAAAATAATAAATATGAAATAAATAAAAATATAAAATCTACTTGTAACTCTATATCTAAGGAAACATGTAGAATGAAAGCAAAAGATTAGAAGAACATCATATAAAAATGTGTCAAAAAGAAAGCTTGTGTGGCCAAATTATGATATAAGAAAGTTTAAGGCAAGAAGTTACATGAGATAAAATACATTTTAAATTTAACAAAAAAGCGTTGAAAAGAGGCAAAGTAGAATATTATATGAAGATAAAAATGAGTTTTCCTAGAATATTGCAATAAAAGTAAATATAGTTTCAACTCACATTGTAGTTCCAAGAAATAAAAAGTTAAGATTGACAAATTAAATAAAGAAATAGAAAGCAACACGTTAATACTAGAAGGCATCAATCCATACTTGCTGTAAAGGAAGTCAAACAAAATGATAATCAAAAAACAGAAGACTTTGAAAATAATTTAAACATATTTGACTTATACACTAGTTGTTCTCAATAGCATATGAAATGTTAAATTCATTCAACCAGTAGGAAAGGAAAAGACTAAAGGTTAATAGGTATGTAAATATTAAAATTATTTTGTGATTATAATAGTCAAAAATCAAATATGGAAAGGATATTAAAAAATCCACACATATGTGGCAATTGATTGAATAACGATGAATATGATCATTTTCCAGAATGAAAAGATTAAAAGACATTTGTATTCCTCAAAGATACATTAAGATTCCATGTAAATCTCTATTATTTTTTCAGAGACAGAAAACAACTTATTCTTGAAATTTTATGGAATCTCAAAGTTTTATTGTATATCAAAAATATTCAAAATAAAAAAATATTGGGAGAAAATTGTTTCATGATTTAAAAACATTAAAAACTACAATATTCAATTGGCAATAGTGACATCAATTAAGCAGAAGGACATAGTGAATTCTGACTTTAGTAAGTTCTTGCACATATACCAAATAAGACATTTGAACATCAATGCTTTTTTAATATTATTCAAGAGAGCTACCATGGGGAAGCAAACCAAATATCCCTTGAAATGAGTGAATGGAGAAATTTGGAATATAGAAACTACATAATATTTTTCAAGGTAAAAAAGTAATACATTTCTGCAAGATCTATAATCAGGATAAATCCTCAATACATTTTTATAACTGAGATGTATCAGTACCACAATGAAAATTATAGCAGAATTTTACTTATATAAGACACCAAAAAACCAACAAGTAAAAAAAAATCCTTCTGAACAGAAATGAGAAGAACATTATTGATGACAGAAGACAGAAATGAGTGCTTGTTTACATGGGAATTGATTTATTGACTTTTGGAATGTAAACCATCTACAGATGTATTGCAGCACAATTTGAATTAACATTACTGAACAGTAAATGTGATATATTGGGGAGATCAAGCACTGTTTTGTGGTTTTGAACACAATTAAAATTTCAGAAACACATAAAAATAAAAAATGGTAAAATGTTTGAAAGTTAAGTTTAAAATGCTATAGTCTTTATCTTTAATTAAGAACAAATTTATAAATATATAGATAAAGGGCATGCATGTAATCTGCATATAATCCAGAATTATTAGTGTAATTCTGAGGCATAAAATTTATAATCTCAAGGCCATACTCAATAACTTCATGAGATAGAAAAGGGTTGGAGTGTTGCCCATTAATAGGTACCCCTGAATTCTATGAAAAATATTCATTACTATGTACATAGGAAGAATAAAAACAATATAAATAAAATATAAAACTCATTTAAAAAGGTGTAATAGTTATAGGAGCAAGGTGAAGCACATATAATTTTTTGGCCATAGAAACAAAAATCATGCATGTATTAATTTCAATATTGTACTAAATTCTGAAGTAATAGAAATTTCCATATATTCATAAAATGTAACCAAAAATAAAACAGCAATATGTTAAAGGAGAAAACCTATTCTATAACATGAAACCTACTGTATAAAATTAAAGAAAGAGGGACAGAAAAATTTAACCAACAATTTATATATAACCATAGATATATTATTTACAAACAGTTTTATATAACTACAAATTACAACTATCTCTAGGGACAAAAAAACTGAGTTTTTACTGTGAATATTGATTTCCTGTCACAGAAAATCCTTTACAAGTATTTACAAAGAGCATGTATAAGGTAATTTTAATGAACAAGTATATAAATAATGTTAAACAGATTTTGGGTATTAATTTTTTGCAATGGTTTGTCCTAGAATTCTCCAAAAATGTTCATATACCACATGGAGACCCATAAATAATGGAAGATCTTTTAGATCATGCTGACACTCACTGGCAAAGAGGAATTTGGCTGGTTAAATTAGAAGAACTGTGACATCACTGGAGAGAAACAGAAGATTTTAAAAAATTTGAAAACTTGATAAAAAATGGGAAGTACATGTTCAATGACAACAAGAGAAATTGACCTAAGCTTCTGAAAAATCTTTTCTGTTAGATAATTTCTCCATCAACATTTTGAAGTTGAATTCCTCCTTGATCTTTGGAACTCTCAACTGCATCTTCTGCTATGTCAGGCCACAGTGTCGCTCCCGCCAGCAAGAACGACCCGGAGACGTGATGGGTGGCAAACTTCTTTATTAACAGCAGATTCTTCTTCTTCCTCTTTAGGGAAGTTATTGTCACTTATATAGGTTATATCAACTAATTAGAATATTCATGATATGTGGGGAGAAGATAGACGTATATGGGTATAACTTGAAGCACCTAAGAATCACGCAAGAATCATGCAGAGGCCCTGACCAATTACTGAGACTTCCTCAAGGTGAAGTTAGTTGTATACGTGCAGAATAGCAGTTTTTCAACCGCACTGGCAGCTTGCCAGGTGCCATCTTGGCCAGGCTCCACCTAGGGCCAGGGGTCCGGCCGAAACCCCGACAGTTCCCCCTTTTTTCTTTTAAAAGAAAAGCTCGGGACCAAGCCTGTCTTAGGCGGAGTGGTCAACTACCGTCCTTACCCGTCATCGGATAACTGTAGAGCATGCTACAGCTCCTGTCTTAGGTCGGTACGGCGTTACCTACTACCTTACCCGTCTGGTCAATGGTCCAGCCTCGCGAGCCACACTTGTGGGGAGCTGTCGGCCTCTAGGGCAGCCATGGCCTGATGGAAGATGATACGATCTCTCGCTTGACTCTGGCGCACACGCATGATAGTGCGTGAGAGGAAGATAACAGCAATGATCATAAGCATGCATAATGCTTCCGTACCAGCCCACTGCTTAATAAAACTGAAAGAAGAGGATAACCAATTTAGCACTTCAGACATTGGAGCTACATCAACTCTAGTAGCATTAAGGCTAACAATTTGAGATCTAAGAATAGCTGTAAGATTATCAAATTCATAAGACCAGTTGGAACGTAGCTGAACAGACAAGATTCTAGACAAATTTGCTGCATAGCTGAAGTTATGATAAGCTACAGGTGTAACGCACAGTCCCGCCAGATGATAAATACATCCCACGTTTAACAGTTCCTGTAAAATGTCCATTTGTTCTTGAAGTAAGTCCACTCGCTGGTTCACTAAAAGAATCCCTGCTTTTAAGTGTTGATCCACTGTCTGCTGAGTAGATAAGGCTGTAGCAGTCTGTTGAACCACCTTATTGATTGTGGCTGCAGATTGTACAGACGTAGTTAAGGCTACAGCTGCCGCAGTGGCTGCTGCCGCTGATGCAACTATGGCGGTAATGACTGCCGCGGTGATTCCAAAGTCCCTCTTATTTCTGGAAAGCAATACTGGCAATTCATCATCTGTAACAGAGACTGGCATAGGCAAGAAGGTAGGAACACACATTAAGTCTGCCAGCAGGAACCTAGAAGCATTTTAACATTGAGAGATAGCACAAATCTGAAGTACAATTGAGAGAAGCAGTTGTTTTGTTACATAGTTGAACTGTTCCTCCTAAGAGACTAAAAAGAGGTAGTAAGTTAGTTTATTCCGTGGAAACACACAAACTGAGCCGCAGCTCCAGTAAAGCACCGGGTTACCCTTATTTCCCAGAGTTAAAAAACCCCAAACAAAGAGACAAAGAGAAAGTTTATCTTTAGGGGACCTGAAGGTCTCCTCTATTCCCCCTTTTTGTTTATAAAGAGCATTTTTGAGGGTGAGATGTGTATGTTCGACAATACTTTGTTTTTGTGGGTTATAAGGTACATCTGTGGTTAGAGTTATTTTAATTTTAGTGAGGAATTGGTTCTTACCAATTTTAGTTTTTAAAGAAAAATTTAGACTTTATAATGTAGTACAATCTTTAACAGTTGCTTAACCATAATTGTATAAACCCCTATTTTTAAGACAATTGTTCTAAAGAATAAAACTTAAGAGACACAAAGTTAAGAATGAATTAGTGTTTTTAAGAAATCCTTGTCATTTTACCATGTTATTTTACCATATAGATTGAACTTTGGCTTATATCAGAACATTAGTATTTTACCTTAGGAAAAACCTTAAATAGCTTTAGCTGTTTTACATACATACAACCAACTTAGTTACACACAGATTTGTTGAAACTTGTCCTTTGTTACACACAGACCTTTTTACCCAGAAACATTTCCTTTTACCTTTTACTAAATATATTTCTATACCCAAAACCTTTTATTTATTTATTTATTATTTTTTTTATCTGTTGACACCTTTTTGTTCACATTTTGAAACAACTCTTATGAAATTTCTGAATTTAGATAAATCACCCTATTTTAATAAGATTAAATATTTTGTTGTTTATAGTACCCTTAATTGAAACACAGTTGAAACTTTTGGGACCCTTTATATATAGAATTCCACTTGTTAGGACATAACTTCTAATAACCTTGTTTTTAGTTTAGTGATGACACAAAGCAATTTTAAACCCTTTTATTTACCATCCTATGAGAACACCAATAAGGTTTAAGTATGATACCCCATGGAATTTGAGGAGTTAAGAGTACCTGATGTTATTTAACAATTAGCATTTTAACTTTGTAAATTAACCAGACGTCTCTACAAACACATTTGAGTAATCCCATACATGTTAACTCCAATTTATTTATTTTATAAAAACCGAGATATCAGACAAGTGTCCTGAACAGGATCCGTTGCCTCTTTCCTGCTGAAGAAAAGTCCTAGAAGTAATTGATATTAGACATTGTTTAACATTAACATTTCATTAGTTTGACCACCTAGAGGCTTGTGAGTTATTTTCAAAGACATTTTACTTTCATTAGTTTACCCAATTTAAATTGAACCATTTTAATTCACGTGAATAAAAGTATTTGGATCCATTTTTAAATTTTAATTTTAAGAGCGCTCAGTTTTGACAAAACATGACATTAGACAGCACAACATAACACATAACACAAAATCAAAGGCCTTGTAACTTTATAGGTAAATGTTCATTGCAATGAAACAGCTGTTTAAAAACTTCAGTTGAATAAAAAATAGAACTGATCAAAAATAAAATCATTAACCTAGGTATGTAGGATCAAAATTATGAGCTCAAAAATACAGCATTAAAGAAAAAACAAAACAAACGAAGAATCCTAGAAAATAAGTTAGTTCTGTGTACCAGCCCAGAAGTTTAAACGGACACCTTTTTTTTCTTCTTTTCTTCTTATCTTTAGGTTACCCCCCTTTTCTCCTTGAGACGCTGTAGTTACATTCCAATGTGGCAGGGGGAGGGAGGATCACCCAGGACTTTTTAACCCCTTTTTTGCCTGGTTGAGAAATCAGGTTAGGTTTGAATGCAGAAAATCAGAAAACATTATTTTTTACTACTTTTAAGGAATGGAGCTGCTGAGCTCTCTGCCTAGGGGGACCCTCCCCTAAACTGATTTTTCTCTTTGTGCTCTGTTTGTGGTTTTATTTGTACTTTCTCCTTTTTTTTTTTTTTTACTGTGCCACTGTATATTTTTGTAAGCTCAACTCTTATAAAGCCTTTTGTAACGCCTTTTTTTTTTGTCTTCTAACTGCTGCCCTATGCTCTCCAATTCCCTTAATGCCTGTTGACTAATTGAACCAGCTTGAGAACACTTTGTTTCTTCACTAATTTTATTTAACTCCATCTCTGAGAGTCCCTCTTCGCTCTCATCAGAATCTGACTGAGCGCTAACAGAGCCCTTTTGTGACTCTTCTTTTACCTTTTCTAACACTTCCTCTCCCTGCGCAACTGCCTTTTGTAAAGACTCCCGAGGGGAATGCAAACAAGTTCTGACTAATGACCAAACTGCTAACATCCCTGGGAGCGTTACCGGACAGCGCTTTAAATCTTCCCCCGGGTGTTCCCACTGTGGGATAGTTAACAATCCTTCTTCCAGAAACCAAGGTGAAATCTCCTCTACCTGCTTTAAAAATGCCCAAGCAGTTTGTCTTTAAGGAAGTGCCGTTAGCTTTAAGAATTTCTTTCAAGGGACCTTCCATTCTACATCTAGCAACCTCGTTCCCCATTTTTTGAGGAAACTTTAACCTCTCGTTCCTAGGAACTTTATCGCAATCACAATATTCTCGTCTCTAGGAAACTTCCCTGTCCACTGACAGATCTGGGTGCACACTTTCACGGATCGTTGCTCACCTCACTCACCTCTCCGCGGCACGTAAGATTCCCGGGGCTTCAGCACCACTTGTCGCTCCCGCCAGCAAGAACGACCCGGAGACGTGATGGGTGGCAAACTTCTTTATTAACAGCAGATTCTTCTTCTTCCTCTTTAGGGAAGTTATTGTCACTTATATAGGTTATATCAACTAATTAGAATATTCATGATATGTGGGGAGAAGATAGACGTATATGGGTATAACTTGAAGCACCTAAGAATCACGCAAGAATCATGCAGAGGCCCTGACCAATTACTGAGACTTCCTCAAGGTGAAGTTAGTTGTATACGTGCAGAATAGCAGTTTTTCAACCGCACTGGCAGCTTGCCAGGCGCCATCTTGGCCAGGCTCCACCTAGGGCCAGGGGTCCGGCCGAAACCCCGACACCACAGTATTTTATATCACTGAATTACTCTCAGTACCACTTTTCTAAAGTGAAAGATATATAACCTACCAAGAAAGGGAGAGATTAAGATTAAAAGGAATGTCTTTAACATTTTATCTGTACCAAAATATGTTCTTTGATTTCTTGAAAGCACACATCTGAATCACATTCTTATAGAGAAGTTCCCAGAAGGTATTCTGCAAGGAAAGAAAGTTAAATAATTTTAATTAACTAATAATTATTAAGGGAAATTATCCATACTCAGGAAGACCAAGTTTCTGTAATTCTCAAACATCACATTTCTGTATAAGTTTTGTTGATCTGGATGAAGGCATTCCCACTCCTCTTCAGTGAAATCAATGGCCACATCTCTGAATGTCAACAGATCCTGAAATAATAGGTAAATAAATAGTACACTGACTACTTGATCATTCACAGAGGTCTTAATTTAACAGAGGTTGCAATAAGAGTAGACTCCATTGGAGGTGATGACTAATTATTTATTAATATACTTTTATACACAGTTATAGTCTTATAACCTCTGAAGAAAAACAGACATAAGTTCAAAAGGAGTATGATAATTTCACTTTTATGAAATAGAATGTAAAACTGAGGCATCAACACAAGACTATAGATTTTGTAATTTTATATATCATGAACTAAATGGTACATATCCCTCAGATGGGAAAGTTATGGTAATTAATAAAGGGAATTCTCAGATACAATTGCACAAACATGAACCAGAAATTTACTGAAGTGAAGAATCTGATTCAACAGTTCTGCAATAGAGTAGTTTTCTGAAAATGTAGCAATTTGTCTAATTATTCCAGAACCAGTAGGCTAAGAGAAACTTTTGAAAGGCAATGAGGTTGGCTACATAAAGAAAACATTTAAGTTAATTTGAGTTCAAACATTTTATGGTACTTATGTATATTATTAAAATATCAAATAGAAACAACAATCCCATTTGGGTATTTTAAGCTTTCTTTTTCAAATTTAAATTTATTTTAATATTTAAAATAAAATTATTTATTTTTATGCAATAAAGCTTTTGTATATGTATACATTGTATTGTGTTTATAACAGGATAACAATCTATCTATTCAAGCAATTGTCATTTTTGTTTAATTTTATTGGTTCTTTTTAGTTCTACATGACAGTAGAAACCATTTTCATGAACTTATGAAAACATTGGATATATCATATTCTAATTAACAAATTTTTGCGGGTGGGCATGATTGTGGAACTTACTAGGTATTTTTATATGTATAGATAGAAAAACTATGTTAGATTTATTCTACTTTCCTATTCCTCTCTTGTTAGGTGATGCACCCTAATGGTGGTTGCACCCTCATGACAACCTCTTCCTCATACGTGGCACTGCCTGATCCACCAAGAGTTTACCCGGACTTCTTTCTACTGCCACTCTCCCCTGGAAACTGAAAAATGTGTTCTTACCCAGCAGCTCCCTGATTGGCCTGCTCATCTCCACCCTCTACTGTCTGGGATTGGTTAGCGGCAGTTCTGTGAACGTGATCAGCTCGTGCTTGCCATTTAGTCCTATGGGACTCTCTCCCTCGTTAATTCCCTGTGCCTTGCTGCCTTTAAGCTGATTCGTTCCCACCTTGCCCCCACCCTACATAAAAGCTGTGTAACTCCCTCAATAAACGAGTTCCTTCTGTGCTTCGTGCACTGACAGACCTCCCGGTTCTGGTGGGTTTCCATTGCCACCGAAAATCATCATCCTGCTCGGCCCTGTATTCTCCTCAGGCAGGCCTTAGGAGATACATCGACCTTGTTGCTCAACAGGGAGCAACAACTGGTGCCCCGTGTGAGGATCACAAAACTGCTGACAGGTCAATTGGACTGCGACTGAGTGTACTCCCATAAAATATGGGACAGTCCAGTTCCAAGTCTGACCCCTCCTTTGACTCCATAGGATCCTCCTTAGAAGTAGAGGATTAGAACTCTCAGATAGCCAGGCATTTAAGACCTGGAAGGCTCTCATTAAGGCAGCCCCTTGGCTGCCTGAAGCAAACTTGTTTGACTGGGAAACATGGGACAGAATTGAACAACTTTGTAAGGCACAAGTTAATAAGGGAGATTATCGCGTCCCCTCTGGCCGCAGAGAGAGACACGACAAATGTCTGAAGCTTTGGAAGTTTATTGTGCACAGTACTTCTCTTATGCTTCTCTTACCCCTAGCTTCTGCGCACTCCCAGCTTCCCTTCTCCCAGCTTCTTCCAGCTCCCGCGTACTCCCTGCTTCCAGCTCAGCTCCAGCCTCTGCCGCCGCCGCCGCTTCTTCCGCTTCTTCCGTCTGTCCCCTACTCTCCCACCCACCAGGCTTATATACACTTCAACCAATCAGGGGAGAGTACACGAGATAAACGCGGACAGCTGCAGGCACAGGATGGGTACACGAGGGGGGCATGCTCTAGTCACATCGTTAACTAGCCAATCATTGGAATTCGCTGGTTGTTTACTGTATAGCTGGCCGCTTTTGGCTCAGCGTCAGGCGCCATCTTGACCATGCCTAAGGCTGGGGGCCCTAGAAACCCCGACAGATCCCCCTTCTTTAATATTAAACTAAGGCTCGGGACCGTGTCTGTCTTAGGCTGAGTGGTCAGCATATGTCCTTACCCATCATCAGAGCCTGCAGAGCATGCTGCAGCTCCTGTCTTAGGTTGGTACACAGCCACCTCCTTCATTACCCGTCCTTGACTACCGGTCCAGCATCAAGAGCCATACGAATGGGGGGCTGTCGGCCTTTAGGGCGGTCATGGCCTGATGAAAAATAATTTGATCTCTCTATTGGCTAGCTTGTAGATGCATGCCAAAGCGAATGAAGAGAAGAAGGCCAAGGCAGAGGAGTACCACCATAGCTCCTAAGCTTGCCCGCTGTTTGACAAATCTATAAACAGAAGGAAAACCATATAGCCATATTAAATACAGAAACAATATACATCCCAATGGAGTTACAATATGGGCAACACAAAACAGCTCTCAGGGAATAAACGCATCCCAGTCCCAAAAGTTCTTGCAGGGTATCCACTTGTTCTTATAATGAGTCCATTCTCTGATAGAGTCTCTATGGTCTGTAAGGCTGCAGCTGCATTCTCGGCCGAATGATCGTTGTTATGGTTGTGTCAACGCTGCTACTGCAAGGACTGTGGTGGCAATGATCACGGCTGTTGCATTGTCAAAACCTCTTCTGTTTCTTGATAATAGCACTGGCAATTCTATATCTGCAACAGAAACTAGGACTGGCAGGAAGATAGAAATGTGCAAATTGCACAGGTGGCAAAAGAACCATTCCAGCATTGTGAGAGATAGCACACAGTTAGTGAACAGTTAAGAGGTGTTATTAGAAATGTTAGTTGGTAAAAACATAAAAGGGAGGAAATACACAAGCTGACGTGGGAGGAAAAGCAATATCATAGCTAGGGTCAGCAGAACGAGTTGCTCTACTCTGGGTCTGATTTGTAACATGATTCCAACGGCAAAATGCAGAAATTCCTCCTGTTAAAGCAAAGAAAGGCTAGAAATATCCTTGTCACCAAAAACAGCACGACCTGAAAAATCATCAGTAGAATTGACAGGCTTGTAGAGGAATTGGTGAAAAGCAAGAAAAGGAAGGATAAAAAATATGTTAGTTAGAAATGAAAAATATGGCCAGGCTAACAATGGCCCATAGGTTCCGGGTTTGCCTTTCCGTCTGAGTTTTTGTTATTGGAGGAAGGCTCAGACTCGTCATTGCGAGGAGGAGCAGCATCACTTGCATGCTGTAAAACTCTGATTAGCCTTTCTGGAATCCAGACTGGAGTCTGTTGATCCTGTGGGAAAATACAAACAGACCCTCGGACCCAACTGAAGGACTGGATCCGGTCCTTTCCAACAACCTGTCAGGATATCTTTCCATTTTGCCCATACTTGAGGAATATTATGGGGATTATAATGTCGATCAGCTGCAGAATGGCCATCCCTATCCAGAGTTAAGAAATTTAGAATGAAAAGAACTAAATTAAGTTTATCTTTAGGAGACTTGTAGGAGGCTCCTACTCCCCCTTTTTGTTTATTTAGACAATTTTTTAAAGTAAGATGTGCTCTTTCCACAATGCCCTGTCCCTGAGGATTATAGGGGATGCCAGTGACTGATTGGATGTTAAATGTTTGTAAAAACAACCGGAAGCTTTTGGAAGTATAAGCAGGACCATTATCTGTTTTAATAACTTTAGGTATGCCCCAGCCAGCAAATGCTTGTAGGCAATGTTGAATGACATCTTTTACCTTTTCTCCAGAATGAGCGGAAGCCATAATGACCCCTGAAGCAGTGTCTACTGACACATGTACATACTTAACAGTACCAAATTCAGAAATATGGGTTACATCCATCTGCCAAATATGACCAGGCAGCAGTCCCCTGGGGTTAACTCCAAAGATTGTACTGGAATTAAAGGAGCACAATGTTGACAATTTTTTACTATTTGTCGAGCCATACATTTAGATATAGGAAATTTTCTGCTCAAAGTAGTGGAATTTACATGAAATTTTTCATGAAAGAGTTTTGCCTGTTCCTCCATGGAAAAAACAAAAATTGATTTGGTGGCCATATCTACCAAGTCATTAGCATTGGCCAAAGGTCCTGGTAAATTAGAATGAGCTCTAATATGTCCTACATAGAATAGATGTTTACGCTGTAGGATAAGGTTTTGTAGCGTTGTAAAATAAGAAGCTACCGTGGACATGGAAGAAATATGGGGTACCGTTTCAAGAACCTGTAAAGCGTTAACGATATATAAGCTATCAGATAGAAGATTGAATGGCTGATTATCTGCTAATTTAAAGGCTAATATTACAGCTGCAAGTTCAGTAACCTGTGCGGAGTTGGGTGGAACTATTATGGTGTGAAGTTGTTTACTAATAAGTACTGCACCTACTCCATTTTTGGAGCCATCAGTAAAAATGGTTACACAGTCTTTAAGAGGCTGGACACTAGTCACTTTTGGAAAAACTATGGGAGTATTTTTACAGAATTGAATCCAGGGATGTTGGGGATAATGATTATCGAACTGAGCTGAAGTGGAACAATATAATACTGACCAATCATCATCATTATTAATTAACCATTTAATTTGCTGAGTGGAATAAGGAGTTATAATAATAGACGGATGGATTCCAAAAACAGTAATGCAAGATTCTATTCCCTTGAATATTACCTGAGCAATAGCTTGGGGATATGATTGCAATGTTTTAGCCGGAGAGCTAGGGAGATTTATACTTTGCAGAGGTCCTCCTTGCCAAACTATGCCAAAAGGGGTATGCTTCTCTGAGATTATGATTAAACTTAATGGTTGAGTAGGATCACAACGATCAACGTAACACTGCTGAAGTCTATTCTCTACTAGCTGTAAGGATATCCGTGCTTTGGGAGTAAGTTTCCTAGGGGAATTCAAGTCAGGATTACCTTTTAATATATCGAATAAAGGTTTTAATTCCCCTGTGGATAATTTTAAATAGGATCTGATCCAGTTAATGTCACCTAAGAGTTTCTGAAAATCGTTCAAGGTATTCAATTGATCTGTCCTGATGGTCAACCTTGTTGGTCTGACTGTAGTAGCAGTGAGCCTTGTACCCAGATATTCTTGGATCTCCTCTAATTGTAATTTTTCAGGGGCTATCGTTAGTCCTCTCTTTTCTAATGCTTGAGTTATAAATTGTAATGCTTCTAACAAAACTTCTTTTTCTGGATGGCAAATAAGTATGTCGTCCATATAGTGATAAATCAACAATCTCTTAAACTTTTGTCTAGTAGTTGTTAACACTTTATCTACGTATATTTGACATATAGTAGGACTGTTAGCCATACCTTGAGGCAACACGGTCCATTCGAATCTCTGGTCAGGCTGAGTGTGATTAAGAGAGGGCAAAGTAAAGGCAAATCTCCAACAATCATTTTTGTGTAAGGGTATAGAGAAAAAGCAATCCTTTAAATCCAGAATAATAGTAGGCCAATTTTTTGGTAGTGCAGTGACAAGAGGGAGTCCACATTGGATGGGTCCCATAGGGTACATTTGTTCGTTTATGGCTCTTAAATCCTGTAACAACCTCCATTTTCCTGATTTTTTCTTTGTTAAGAATATTGGAGTATTCCAAGGAGAGGTAGAATGTTGTAAATGACCTGCTTGTACCTGCTCTTGTACTAACTTATGAGCTGCCTCTAGCTTTTCTTTTGTTAGGGGCCACTGTGGAATCCAGCGAGGCTTATCATCTTTCCATATTATAGGGATTGATGGTTTATCAGTGGCCCCTAGGAAAAACCCAATCCATGAGAATCATTTTTTGGTGGAAGTAAAGGCAGTGGTTGGGTAGATCCTTGACTATGTCTTCCTAATCCTTTTTTATCATCATAATTCATATTTTGTAACATATTTCTTACAGGAGTCCCTTGATAAATCTGATCAGTGGTGAGTTTCATATCCATTTGCTGCAGGACGTCTCGTCCCCATAGGCTAATAGGAACATTACAGACATATGGCTGAAATATTCCTGTGTGTCCCTCTGTATCTTTCCATGATAATGAGGAAGCACTTTGATTGGGGCTTTCTGCTACTCCTAAGCCTCTCAAGCTCTGAGCTGCTGTGATCAATGGCCAGTGCTTTGGCCAGACCATTGCGCTAATAATGCTTTTGTCTGCTCCCATATCTAATAAACCTGTAAATTCCATATTTCCCACTTTTAATTTTAGGAGGGGCCTCTGTTCCATATCCATAGTAAGGTTTATTAAAGTGGTTCCTGTTGATCCAAAACCTCCTTGTCTTTTATTTGCATTTTTACTGGGCCATAAAGAATGTCGACTGGGCAATATAAGCATTTGTGCAATGCGATCCCCTGGAGAGATGACCGTAATTCCTTTTGGTGAAGAGACCAAGGCTTTTATTTGTCCAGTGAAATCAGGATCAATAACCCCTGGGTGTACTATAAGTCCTTTTAGTGTTGAGGAACCTCTACCTAGTAATAGTCCTACACTGTTCTGTGGGATTTTTTCATGCCAATCAGTATCAATCATCTGCACCCCCATATCTGGGGTTAGTATGAGTCTGGAGGTGGCACAGATGTCCAATCCGGCACTTCCTGAGGTGGCTCTGCGCTCCCCTTCTCTGTGGGAGGATACCACCGTCGGGGAACTTGTTGAATTACCCCGTATATTTGTTGCGGGCCCCGGGGAGGGCACTGTCTCCCGTTTTTTTGAAGTTCAGGATTCGACCCTAGGAAATTATCCTCCCTATCTCTAATAGGCTGACAGGCACTATTCCGATGACTTCCTCTTCTGCATCTTGGACATAGCCCAGGTCCGGTTCCCAGGTTATTCTTTGTATAGATGTTCCCACCCCGGGCAAAAGGTGGCCTTTTGTTTGGACAAGTGGCTTTTAGATGTCCCTTCTGTCCACACACAAAACATGATCCTAAAGACTCTTTATTAGTTCTTGAAGGGAACCTCCCCTGGGCTTGTGCAAGTGCAGCAGACAGCAAGGTGGTTTGTCTGTCTATGGCTGCTACAAAGGCACTGCTCTGCTCCAAAGTATCATTTACATCTCTACACACTTTTAAGTAGGCGGACAAGTCTTTGTTTCTCCATGGTCTTATGGCCTCCCTACACCACCTGTTAGCTTGTTCGTAAGGCAACTGTTTTACTAGGGGCATGGCTTGCTCTGCATCTCCAAAGATGTGTGATGCTGTCTGAATTAGCCTATCGACAAAATCCGCATAGGGCTCACTATTCCCTTGAGTTACCTTTGACAACTGGCCCTGCAAATCTCCTGCTCCTTGTAATGTTTTCCAGGCCTTGGTTGCAGCCACGGCAATTTGCACATAGACTGCTGGATGATAATTAAGCTGTGCCTGAAGGGTTTCATAAGGTCCTACGCCCATAAGCATGTCCCTATCGATTTGGGGATTCCCCGCTGCTGCATTTCGGTGGGCGGTGTCCGTAGATATTTCTTGCCATGATGTTTTCCACATAAGGTACTGTCCCCCAGACAGAGCGGCCCTAGCAAGATTAGTCCAGTCCTGAGGCACTAAATTTAATGATGTCAAAGTATCTACCAAGGCTATAGTAAAAGCTGACTGAGGACCATATGTGCTAACTGCTTCTTTTAACTGTTTCACTATTTTAAAGTCTAAGGGTTGGTGGAATCTTTGATTTTGAGCATCCTCAAAAACAGGATACGCTACAGATCCAAGATGACTCCATTCTGAGCGTAACCCGAAGCCGGACGCTTCATGAGGGAGTTCCCTATTTATGGGAGGTGCACTAGGCAACACGGACACTAGAGGGGGCTTTTTATCTAGTCTTAATCTTTGTACTCTTTTTTCCAATTCCTCTCCCGATAATTCCCCTTCCGATAGTTCCTCATCTGAGTTAGTTCCTTTTTCTGAATTTTGAGAAAGATATGAACGTTCCTCTTTTATTTCTTCCAAAACCTGTCTTCCCTCAGCTAAAGGTTCGATGAGTGAAGGTTTTTTGTTTTTATCTTGCAGACAGGATTTAATAAGAGACCAAATAGCCATAGTGCCTACTGGCAAAGGATTTTGCCTATCCGCTATACGAAGGTCTTTCCCCAGCTGTTCCCACTGTAGGGTATTCAAAAGGCCCTCATCCAAAAACCAAGGGGAAATCCTTTCCACAGTATCAAGAAATACTTTAGCTGTTTTTTCCTTCAATGGCGTCCCATGGTTTTTCAATAACTCCCTAAGGGGTTGCTGCATCCTGAATTTAGACGTTTCAGACCCCATTGTTACTAATTTGAATAGCTTTAGTTATGGTAATTACAATAACAAACAGTAGCCTAGCCGCCAGGAGCAACAAAATTACTGAAGGGAAAACTATCAAGTGCGCATTAAAATTTTTATAGCGGCTTTTCACGTACTACCTAATTGGACCGCTCCAAGCGTGTTTCTACTTTCACTTTAATTAGACCACGTTCCACGCGCCAGGACCGCTGATGGCGTGTCCCGATACCCCCCCGACCCGTGTTCTACGCGTTAGGATCCCGATACCCTTCAACCCGCGTTCTACGCGTCAGGACCGCTGATGGCGCGTCCCGATACCCGCGTTCTACGCGTCAGGATCCCGATACCTTTCAACCGGACCGCACTCCGTGTGTCCCCAGGACCGCCAATGGCGCATCCTGACACCCTTTAACTTTTTTATAACCGGTTTAACTTGTATACAAAAAAAATCTTTCAAATATCTTACCTTGTTTTCTTTTATAAGGCCTTCATCTTCCCGGGTTTCGGCACCAGTTATCGCGTCCCCTCTAGCCGCAGAGAGAGACACGACAAATGTCTGAAGCTTTGGAAGTTTATTGTGCACAGTACTTCTCTTACGCTTCTCTTACCCCTAGCTTCTGTGCACTCCCAGCTTCCCTTCTCCCAGCTTCTTCCAGCTCCCGCGTACTCCCTGCTTCCAGCTCAGCTCCAGCCTCTGCCGCCGCTGCCGCTTCTTCCGCTTCTTCCGTCCATCCCCTACTCTCCCACCCACCATGCTTATATACACTTCAACCAATCAGGGGAGAGTACACGAGATAAACACGGACAGCTGCAGGCACAGGATGGGTACACGAGGGGGGCATGCTCTAGTCACATCGTTAACTAGCCAATCATTGGAATTCGCTGGTTGTTTACTGTATAGCTGGCCGCTTTTGGCTCAGCGTCAGGCGCCATCTTGACCATGCCTAAGGCTGGGGGCCCTAGAAACCCCGACAGGAGATATCCCCCCTCTTGGGGATTTCCCCACTATTGCAGTCCTTAAAAACTGTTTCCCACTGTGTCCTATCCATAACCCAGATAAAGACAGGGGCCTCCCCAAAGGTGCTGGATATCCAAAGGACAGTTCTGAGGTCATCCCACATAAGGGTCAAGAGAAATTATCACAAGAGATAGAAACAGGCCCCCCTCTTGATCCCTTTGATGCAGATCCATGGCCACCTAGGGAGGGAACACCCGTGTCCTTGAAGCAGTCCTCCCCCGAGTCCACTCCCTCTTCTAACCCTTTCAAGGCTTCTTCAGCCCCTCCTCCACCCTATCTGGATACAAAATTTATCTTGAGCACAGGGTCACTCCCTGCCCCTGCCTGGCCTTGCTGAAGCCTGCATTGGAATGAAAAACTGCAACAGTCTCAGTGGGGGAGCGACCTGAGACTTAAACTCCTGGGCTACTACACAGAACTAACTCATTTTCCAGGATTCTTGTTTTGTTTTGTTTTTCTTTAATGCTGTATTTTTGAGCTCATGACTTTTTTTTGATCAGTTCTATTTTTATCCAACTCTACAGTTATTTTTGAACATCTGTTACAATGCAATGGAGATTCACCTATAAACTTACAAGGCCTTTGATTTTGTGTTATTTGTATGTCGTGCTGTCTGATGTCATGTTTTGTCTGTATCAAAACTGAGCGCTGCTAAAATTAAAATTTAAAAATGGATCCAAATATTTTTAATTCACGTGATTTGAAAAGGTTCAATTTAAATTGGGTAAACTAATAAAAGTGAAATGTCTTTAGAAATAACTTGCAAGTCTCTAGGTGGTCAAATTAATAAAATGTTGATGTTAATGAAATGTCTAATATCAATTATTTCTAGGACTTTTCTTCAAGAAGAAAAAGATGACAAATGCTGTTCAGGACACTTGTCTAATATCTTGACTAAAAACAAGGTTACTAAGAGTTATGTCCTAACATGTACAATTCTATTCCTTTTTTTTTGTGGTGCTGGGGATTTGAACCCAGGGCCTTGTTCTTGGGAGTCAAGCACTCTACCAACTGAGCTATATCCCCAGCCCCTAAGAGGTACAATTCTATATACAAAGGGTTCTAAAGTTTTCAACTGTGTTTCAGTTAGAGTACTATAAACAACAAAGTATTTTATCTTGTTAAAATGGTGTAATTTATTTAAATTCAGAAATTTCATAAGAGTTATTTCAGAATGTGAACAAAAAAGGGTCAACACATAGGAAAGAGAAAATAAAAGACTCTAAAAATGGAACTATATTTAGTGAAGAAGAAAATCTTTTTGGATAAGAAAGTGTTATATAATGAAATACATGAGGGTCTAAGTTAGTGCTAAGAAAATCTGTAAGTAAGGGGCAAATGTCAACAGGTTTGCATGTAATTAAGTTGGTTACAAGTATGTAAGACAATCAGTTAAAGCTGTTAAAGTTTTTTTTCTTAAAGTCAAATACTACTATACTGATATAAACCGAAGTTTAATTTATATGTTAAATTGACAAGGATTTCTAACAGACATTAATTTACTCTTACCATTATATCTGTTAAGTTTCATTCTTTAGGACAATTAGTCTTGAAAATTGAGGTTTAAAAACTAAATTGGGTAATATAAAAGTGTCAAGGTAATTGTGAAATGGTCACTCTTTGTATATTAAGTGTGTTCATATTTTCCAGGTATACAAGTTTTAAAGCAGGGAATTTATCAAGCTGCTATTCTCAAAACTAAACTTGTCTGTAATGGTAATTATAAACAGTAAATTCTATTGGGGATTTATTTCTATCATTTAATATTCTATTATAGGAGCTGTTATCAATAGGGTGTATGTAAAATTTGTTACTTTTCCCACCAAGATTGTTTTTACCTGAGGCTGATCCTTCCTTTCTCATGGTGTTCTCAAATGGGGGAAAAAGAGGAGCAGCAATAGTTATTTTTCCACCTTCTATGCAGGATGATGAAACCCCCAGGACATTAGTCCATGACATCCAAGGTTCAGCAAAATTCAAAGAGCTCTATGCAATCATTCTGGCCTTAAGTGAGATACAAGAGCCTTTCAACCTGTTCACTGATAGCCTCTATGCTGCCAATCTGCTCCCTAACCTTCCCTGGTCATACATTAAGCTTGATGATAATCCCATCACCACTTTAATGATCCAGGCAAGAAACCTATTAAAGTTGAGGACTAAACCTATATTCCTGCAGCACCTCTGGGGGCACCAACGCCTCTCAGGTATTTTATCTTGGGGCAATACAATTGCTGACTCCTTAGCAAATTCTCTTCAAAGCTATTCTTTCAAGAGGAGGCTACCTCCTTTCATGAGTGCACTCATGTTAATTGGTGGGGCTTACACCACAGGTATCCCCTGGTCCCTATTATGGAGCTAAAATGAATCACCTGGACCTGTAAATCTTGTTCACCTTTTCTACAAGTACCTCCTTTGCAAGAAGCTAGAGTCAATCCCCCGTGGGTTAATACCTAACCATCTGTGGCAAACAGATGTCACCCATTATGCTCCTTTTGGAAAGCTCAAATATGTCTTTGTAACCATTGATACTTTCTCACATGCCTGCTGGGTCACAGCCCATGCTGGAGAAAAGACAAGACATGCTATCAATCATTTGCTACAATGTTTTGCAGTCCTTCGCAAAACAAACAACTCAAAACTGACAATGGCCCTTGTTTCACCAGTAAATCATTCTCCACATTTGTAGAATGCTGGGGCATCCAGCATAATACGGGCATACCCTACAATCCCACTGGTCAAGCAACTGTCGAACGACAAAACAGAACCCTAAAGACCCAGCTATTAAAACAAAAAGGTGGAGTATCATCCCCCCATGATCAATTAAGCATGGCACTATGCACTCTAAATATTTTAAATTTTTCCAAAAATGATCATCTCTCCCCTTTCCAGAAGCATTGGGCAACCGCAGTAAAATATCACAACATCAAAGTCCAATGGAAAGACCCTCTCACAGGGCCCTAGAGAGGTTCTGACCCTCTCATAACTGTTGGAAGGAGATTCGGATGTGTATTTCCTATTGATGAGGACAAGCCCATTTGGGTCCCTGCAAAAAATATTAAATATCACCCCCCTCCAAATGATGCCCTCTCCTCACAAAATGATAATACTGACCCAAGGAGCTTTGCCTCTTGAGGTATGGTATTCTCTTGTCTTTAACAGGTATGAAAAGACCTTGGTGGACTCTTTGCCTCATCATCACCGGATTGCTCATCATTCTCCCTGTTGGTGTTCATTAGTGCCATCATCATCCAAGCTTTCTTGGAGCACCTGGAGCTATACCATAAATATCAAAACCATACTAAACCCTAAATCCCTCTGCTTACCATGGGATCTTTAGTAATCCTTTGCTTCCTAACTGTAAGTACTATACTAGTTCAAGGAAACCCCCACCTCCCATGGAACCAAACCTGGATGGTCATCAATGCAGAAACTGGCAAATAGCCAATGTCACCTCCTCAAATTTAGCCCCTCTAGGAACTTGGTTCCCTGACCTCCTTGTGGACTTGTGTGACCTTGTGGGGAATACATGGGACCCTTCAGATCAGGAACCCTTCCCAGGGTATGGGTGTTTAACTCCCAGGGGTCGCAGTAATACCAGAAGCCTAGGGTTCTATATCTGTCCCACTCACTCAAGAGACAGAAAGCAAATTGCCAAGTGCGGAGGTTCTGAAAGTGCCTACTGTAAAGCATGGGGTTGTGAATCTACTGGGTGGATCCCGTGGATCCCTCCCATCACTGGAGACCTAATCTCAGTGGAAAGGGGTGGAAACATACAAGAAGTGGGACGAGGTTACTGCCAACAGAACGGTAAAAGGGTGAACTGTGGGCCATGTTATAACAAAGACCAATTAGGATATTCTTCCTTCCCATTAGCTACCCCAGGGGGATGCTGCAACCCATTAGTCATAAAGTTCATCCCCATGGGAAAAAAGGCAAACTAGGAGGCTGGAAAAACCTGGGGACTAAGGTTTTCACAGTGGGTATAATCCTGGACTGATCTTCACAATTAAGTTAGTCCAGAAACCCCTGAGCAAAACAGCATTTGGCCCCAACCAGGTACCTAACCTGAGCAGACAATCTGTTCAGCAAGCTAATACCCCAAAACCAAGCCTAACACATTTCTCAACCACATCTCCTAGAACCAAGTCCTTGCTACTGAAGCCTACCACTCTCCCAACAGGGACCCTTGAGGAACCCCTAGTAGCACTTCTAGAGCAATCCTACTTAGTCCTAAACAGCTCTAATCCCAATATAACTAAATCCTGTTGGTTGTGTTATGATACAGCCCCACCATATTATGAAGGCATAGCAACTCTAGGAAACTATACTTCTTTCCACAGCTCTAACAAATGTCACTGGCAATCAAAAGGTTCCCTAACCTTACAAGTCACTGGACAAGGGCTCTGTATAGGCTGTATCCCTGCATCTCATCAATCTTTATGCAAGCAAACTGTGACACTAAGCAACTCAAGTCAGTATCTAATCCCCCAGCAGGACACTTGGTGGGCCTGTTCTACAGGACTCACACCATGTGCCCATACAGAAGTGATCAATAACTCCCATGACTTTTGTGTGCTTGTTAGGTTAGTTCCCAGGCTATTATATCATTCAGATGAAGACTTCTATCTACAACTAAGAGGAAGCCCCCCTAGGACTAAGAGGGAATCTCTTATGGCCATAACCCAAAACATGATTCTGGGTATGGGACTCATAGAAGCCTGGAACAGAAACAGCTTCCTTAATAACTCAGAACCAACATTACTGTGATTTAAGAGCAGCTATTGATCTAGATATTGAGAAGCTAGAAAACTCCATTTCCCACCTTCAAGAATCCCTCACTTCCCTATCTGAAGTAGTAATGCAAAACAGGAGGGGATTAGATTTAATTTTCCTACAGCAAGGAGGATTATGTGTAGCCCTAGGTGAAGAATGTTGCTTTTATGTTGACCATTCAGGCATAGTTAAAGAATCTATAACTAAAGTTAGAGAAGGACTAGCCAAACGGAAGAAGGAGCTAGAAGCACAGCAAGACTGGTTTGAATCATGGTTTAATTCCTCCCCTTGGTTAACCACCTTGATTTCTACCTTACTGGGGCCACTTATCATTTTATTCTTGCTCTTAACCTTTGGCCCCTGCATTCTAAATAGGCTAATAGCTTTTATCAAGGACCGTGTAAGCACAGTCCAACTAACGATGTTGAGGCAACAATACGTGAGAGTACCAGCCTCAGAGGATGGATATGCGCAATACCCAAATGAGCATGATTCCTCTTTATGAACAACATGTTAACAAGGTAGCTACTAAAGTGGGAGCCAAAATTGCTGGACTAGGCACCTCTCTTACCTTATATAATAAACCTTCACAACAATTAATAAATAATATGCAATAAGTAGCTAGTGCAATCTTAGACCTCCAGGCACAATTAGATTCCCTTGCAGCAGTAGTCCTACAACTTGGGAGAGGGTTTAATTTACTAACTGCTAGGGAAGGAGGGCTTTACTTGTTTCTTCAGGAGGAATGCTGCTGTTATGCCTAATCGGTCCAGAATTGTCCATGACAAGATCAAGCAACTGCAAGAAAATCTGAAAAAATGGTGTACCGAGCTTCAATCTAGCTTCTTCTGGACGAGCTTGCCTGGCTGGCTCCCTTACTTACTTCCCTTGCTTGGTCCCCTTTTCCTTCTCCTTATAGCACCTACCTTTGGCCCCTACATTTTCAATAAGGTCATACAGTTCGTACAGAAACTGTTTGAAGTCAGTACAATTAATAAATGTCCAAATACAATACCAATGGCTAGCCACTGGTTATGAGAAGGCATATAATGATAATGCAAGGTTAACCCCTGGAGAACCCTTGGGCCAATGATGGGTAAGATCCCAGGTGCACTGGGACAACCTAAGACAGGCTCTTGATGTGGCTTCCCTCCCCCCTAAGCTTTTGAGGTGCTGTGGAGTATTCAGAGATGGGTAAGATCTCTAAAGAGGAGATAACCTAAGAGAGAAGCTCCACCTTCCAACTGACTCCAGGGGGAGCTAATAAAACAAAAAGGGGGAATTGTAGGGGATGCACCCTAATGGTGGCTGCACCCTCGTGACAACCTCTTCCTCATATGTGGCACTGCCTGATCCACCAACAGTTTACCCGGACTTCTTTCTACTGCCACTCTCCCCCAGAAACTGAAAAATGTGTTCTTACCCATCAACTCCCTGATTGGCCTGCTCATCTCCACCCCCTACTGTCTGGGATTGGTTAGCAGCAGTTCCATGAACGTGATCAGCTCGTGCTTGCCATTTAGTCCTATGGGACTCTCTCCCTCATGAATTCCCCGTGTCTTGCTGACCTTTAAGCTGATTGGTTCCCACCTTGCCCCCACCCTACATAAAAGCTGTGTAACTCCCTCAATAAATGAGTTCCTGCTGTGCTTCGTGCACTGACAGACCTCCTGGCTCTGGTGGGTTTCCATTGCCACCGACACTCATCATCCTCCTCTGCCCCGTATTCTCCTCAGGCGGGCCCTGAGGAGATACATCAGACCTTGTTGCTCGACAGGGAGCAACACTCTCTTTCTTTTTTTTTTCACCATTGTTTAATATTATAAACTTTCTTACCCTCACACACTTTTTGTGGTTTAGATTTCACATATCAGCAAAAAAAAAAAGATCAACCTTTGGATATGGGTATTGGTTTATTTTACTTAGTATAATATTCTTCAAATCAATCCATTTACTGGCAAATGTCATGGAGTCATTCTTTTAGTGTGGTTGAATAAAAATGCATTGTGTATATATACCCCAATTTCTATATCCATTCATTTGTTGAAGAGCACTTAGGTTCCTTTCATAACCTAGATATTTTAAATTGTACTGCTATACATATTAATTTAAATCTGTCACTCTAGTATGCTGATTTTAGTGTCTGTGTAAATATTAAGGAGAGATTTCACTGGGTTAAGTGGTAGATCCATTCCTTGAAGAATATACATATAGCTTTCCAGAGGGGAAGAAACAATGTGCAGTACTACCAACAATGTGTGAGCATTCTGTTTTCCCCACATCCTCATGAACATGCATTAATTTTCTTTTTTTTTAATTGTAAACAAATGGGATACATGTTGTTTCTCTGTCTGTACATGGCGTAAAGGCATACCATTTGTGTAATCATAAATTTACATAGGGTAATGTTGTTTGATTCATTCTGCCATTTTTTCCCTTCCCCCCACCACTCCCCTCCCTCTATACAGTCCTTCCTTCCTCCATTCTTGCCCCCCTCCCTAAACCCAACTCCAACCCCAACACTAACACTTCCCACCCCCCATTATGTGTCATCATCCACTTATTAGCGATATCATTCTTCCTTTGGTTTTTTGAGATTGGCTTATCTCACTTAGCATGATATTCTCCAGTTTCATCCATTTGCCTGCAAGTGCCATAATTTTATCATTCTTTATGGCTGAGTAATATTCCATTGTATCCATGTCATACTGACTGCACTGAAATGGAATCTAAGGGCAGTTTTAATTTGTATTTCTCTAATATTTAGAGCTGTTGAAATTTTTCCAAATATTTGTCAATCATTTCTATTTACTATTTGATAATCGTCTGTTGAAATCCTTTGCCCCTTTATTGAATTTTTTTTTTTTTTGCATGTGTGTGTTAAGTTATTGGAATCCTAGAAATTGACAACATATGCATGTAGGAAAGTTCTCTCATTCTGTAGGTTCTGTCTTCATTTTTCTTTTGCTATGAAAGTATGTAGTATGATCCCATGTAATTTATTATTATTATTTTTTAATTTTAGTGTCTTGTTCAGGAAATCATTTCCTGTACCAATGTTAGGAAGTTCTGGGCCTAACTGCTCTTCTAGAAGGTGCTGTTTCTGGTAAGATTTCTAGGTCTTTGATCTATTTAGTGTTGACTTTTGTGGAGGGTGAAAAATAAGCATTACCTTTCATTCTACTACATATGGATTTCCAGTTTTTCCAGCACTGTTTATTGCAAATTCTATCTTTTCTCTAGTGCTTACTTTTAACAATTTTGTCTAATATGAGTTTAGCATATTTATGTGGAGTTTATCTGTGTCTTTTATTTTCCATTTGATTTTGTGTCAATTTTTATGCATATATATGTATTTACACTAGAGCTCTCTGCTTGTTTTTGTCATAGAGATACTTCAAATCTTTAATTAAGTTCATTCTGAAGTAGGTTTTTTTAGGCTAATGTTAATGGGATAGTCTTCCCAATTTCTCATTTAGCTTATTCATTATTGATGTACAGAATTTCAAGTGAGTTATGGCTATTAATATTGTATCCCACTACTTGCCTGAATATATTCATGAGTTCTAGGATGTTACCAGTTGAGTTTTTGGGACATCTACATATATAATCATAATGTCTACAAAATAAATTATTTGAACTCTTCTTTTCTACTTATATCACTTTAAATTGTATCTTTTGCTTAACTTTTTTTGCCAGAGTTTCAAAGAGTATGCTGAATAAAATTGGTAAATGAGGGCATCCATGTCTTCTTCCTGCTTTTAGTGAAAATGATTTAAAATTCTCTATTTAGAATGATTTCAGCCTTGGGTTTGTTATATATAGCTTTTAAATCCTTGAGAGAAATTTTATCTATCCCTAGTTTTTCCAATGTTCTAAACATGAGTGGATGTTGTATTTTCTTCATCTACTGAGTTGATCATATATTACTTGTATTTATGTATATTAACATTATGGTTAGATTTATTGATTTCCATATGTTGATCCAAATTACAATCCTGGGATGACCATGGTGAACTCTCATTTTAATGTTTTTCTTTGCAATTTGCCACTATTTTATTTTAAAAAATTCATTTATATTTATCAAGGAAATCAATGTGAAGTTTTCATTCTTTGATGTGACTTTGTCTGATTTTTGTTATCAAGCTACAAGTTTCATAGAATTAGTTTGAAAGCATGCCTTAGTTTCCTATTTAGTGGAAAAATTTGAGGACAATTGATATCAGTTATTCGTTAAAAGCTTGGTAGAACTTGGATGAGAATCCATCTAGTACTAGACTTCTCTTTTTGGTATGTTTTTCATGGCTTCTTCAATTTCCTTATTTGAATTTGGTCTCTTCAAATTTTCTATATCCTTCTGAATCAGTTGGGTTAAATCTTAGGTATCTAGGAATATTCTAATATATTGGAGTACAAAAACACAAAGTACTTTATGATTCTCCCTTGTATTTCAGTGGGACTTGTGTTATTTTCATCATGGATTTTTAAAATTTGCATTTTCCTCTGTTTCCTATTTGCAGCTGGGTTAAAACTTTATCAAATTTTTAATGTTTCAAAGAATGAACTTTTGTCATTGATTTTTGAATTGTTTTTGTAATGTCAAATTCATTAAGTTGGAGTCTGATTTAATTTCCTGGAATCTATTGATATTGTTACTGATTTGTTCTTCTTCATCCAGGGCCTTGAGGTGTAATGTTAGTTCATTTATTTGGTGTATTCCTGTTTATTTAATGAAAGGGCTCAATGATATAAACTTTCCTCTTGCAGTCTCCTTCATAGTGGCCCAGAAGTTTTGATATGTTGTACCACTATTATCATTTACATCTAAGTATTTTTTTCATTTCATCTCTGATTCACATGGTATCAATTCATCATTCAATTAAATGATTTAATATGATTTAATCTCCAGGTGCTTATCTGTTTTCTACTTCTCTTTTCTCATTGATGTCTAATTGAATTCCATTATGATGAGATAGTATGCAGAGGTTTTTCTGTTTTTGTTTCTTTATTTGCAATGAGATGTTTTTGACTTACAATAGGGTATATTTTGCAAAATGTTCCAAGTGCTGTTGAGGAAGGTGTATTCAGTCATTGATGGATAAAATATTGTATATATGTCTGTTAAGTGTATTTTTTTTTGTTCTGTGGCATCTTTAGTTTTTATTTAGATTTTCTATCTAATTTTGAGAGGGGCATGTTAAGGTTATCTAGTAGTATTGTGTTGTGACCTTTTTGACACTTGATGTTGAGGAGAATTTGCTTGATATAAGTAGCTGTTGTTATTAGGGCATAAATAGCAATGACTGCTATTACTACAGTATTACTAGTACTGTATTACTGCTAGACATAATTCCCTTAAGGAAAATAAAATGATCTTCTTTGTCTCTTCTGATTAACTCTGCTTTGAAGTCCAAATTAACTGATATGAGAATAGAAACTGCTGCTTGTATATGAAAACAACATGATTAATATATTTTCCTAAACTTTTGCCTTCATTCTGTGCATGTATTTCTATATGTCTAAGTCTACTGAAGACAACATATAATTGGGTCTTGTTCTGCAAGCCTATGCCTTTTTTAGATGAGCTGAGACAATTTATGTTCAGTGGTTTATTGAAATATGCTTTTAAATTTCCTGACATTTTGGTTTATTTCTAGTTTTTAATTTGAACTGATTCTCCTTTGATTATTCTTCTTCTGCTTTTTTCTGCTTTGCTTGTTTTTGTTTTTTCTCCATATATTCTTAAAATATTTTACTGAGTATCTTTAATAGTGTCAACTTTAAGTTGTAAATTATTTTAACCTTTGTTTATCATGAAAAGTTTTTATTTAATCTGCAAGTCAAAGTCTTAATTTTGTTTTATATTCTATTTTTGGTTGGCATCCATTTTCTTCAGTGTTTCATATGTTATTCTAAAAGCTCCTACCTTTTAGGGTCTGGGTTAAAATATCAGCTGAGATTTGCATTGGTTTTTCTTAAAAAGTGACTAGTCTTAATCTTGCTGCTTTAAGATTCTTTTATCTGTATGTTGGGCACTTTCAAAATGATGTGTCTTTAAATGAACATCTTGCAATATTGTATATCTGGAGTCCTGTATTATTTCTGTATTTGAGTTTCCATTTTGCTTTTAAGATTTGGGAAATTTCCTCATGTTATTTCAGTGTTAAGATTGTGCACCATTTAGTTTATGTTTCAGAACTTTCATCTTAAAATTTCTGTTCATAGTCCCTTAACATCATTTGTCTGTAGTCATATTTTTCTTTAAGATTATATGGTTTGTCTTCAAGTCCTGAAAATCTATCTTCTTGTGGTCTCATCTATTGGTGATGCTTTCCATTGGATTTTTAATTTGATTTATTAATATCTTCATGTTGAGAATTTCCAATTAATTCTTCTGAAAGATCTATATCTCCTTATTGAAGTTACCTATCTCTTATTGTATTTTCTCTCTTCTTTGACTTAATTTGTCACCTTTTATCTCATAGATCAGTTGAACAATAAACTTTCTATATATCATCTCTAACATTTCCTCCATTGTTTTGTCAATGGACTCTGTTGTTGAGGTATACTATGTTGTTTGGTTTTGTTCCATTCATTTCTCATATTGTTTGAGTGTCCACCAACTATCTGGATGGATCTGAATCAGCAGTTTCTATCTTATGTATTTATAGTGTCCCACTATGTTATAAGCACATCACAGTTTTGGGACAGAGGCCAATTATAGCAAAAACCTATCTCAATGATATACAGCAGTACATTAAGTACTTCCTTGTATTTTGTTATCTACAGTGTAACTTAGCATAATATGCAGATATAGAAGGATCTGCAATTTCCATCAGTAATCATAAATTATATCTGGCACAAAATCCAACAATAGGTGTTGTCTATAATTTCTGCCATATTAATTACTGCTCTGTAATTGGTGGTAGGGGCAGACATAATATACATCAAGTAGCATTAGAGATTTTAAGGATAGAATTCAGTATGAGGATAGAAGGGATAGAAAGGTAGAAAATGTTTGCAATTTTAAAGGGTAAATATGGCAAATGCAGTGGTAACATAGGATATGTTGTTAATGAGGAAGAGGGAGAAAAATAGAACAAAGAATACAAAGCAAGAGCTGGATAGAATTTGGTTGTTCACAATAGAAAAGAGGGGGAGACAAGGGAAATAGAGAATACATTGATATAAAAAAGAATGCAAAACAAAATCAAGCTATGCTAATCAAAACCCTGATGTTCAAAACATTGGTCATAAAACATAGTTACCTTCAACAAAAAGGCTAGAAATTATGAAAGAGAAAAAAAATCTTTATGTGTATAGTTGTTCTTGACCATATTAGTACAAATTCAAGTAAAACAAAACTCCCAAAACAACACAAAACATAACCAAAAAAAGAACAATCTGAATGAAAAGTTAAGAAATTATGGAATCATTTTGACTGTTTGACAAATAGTGAGCATATGTGTTTGCTGTCTGTTCCCAACTGATTTTGTTTCTTCTTGAGGTTTCAACTGATTGTGGGTGTATGGGCATAACCTGTTGAGTCTTTCCTTTTTAGTGTTCACCAAGTTGCCAGCAGGGTTCTAAGAGTTCTAAACTTCCATTCTTGTGAGATTGGTTAGAGGTGGAATGGTATGAGCTCTCCATCCATTTTCAGTCTGTTCTCCCATTTTAGTTCTCTAAGAGCAATTCCCATAGGTGACATTTTTAGTTGCCAGGACTTAGTTTTAATGATGTTTAGTTGCTTTATTTTGTGGTGAGTTGCTGGTATTGTTGAGTCAATATTCTTTTAAAACTTGGCAGATATCAATCTGTGATAGATTGGACAGGTCAGGTGGCAAGATGGTGGTCTGGTTTAAACAGCCTGTGGGCCAGAGAGCAATGAAGGTGCTTGGGTCAGTTTGGTCTCACAGGGATTTTGACATCTGGCATGCTGGGCTAAAGGTCAACCAGTGAAACTGCAGGTTTAGTAGGTCAAGTGGTAGGGAGGGTGTGAGGGTGTTAGCAGACTGGGTCCCTGGTTTCCAGGGGCCTAGAGAGATTATAATCACAGGGACCAGTCAGGTAAGGCAGGCCAGAACCACTTGTATGTCAAACAACTGGCAGTGCTATGAACAGGGAGGACACTACAATGTGTTGATGCCAGTGATTCAGCAGTTGCTAAAATAGGCGGGTGCAAGGGAAAATTTGGTGCTGTGGTCTGGGAAGTGCCAAGGACCAGTCATGTAGGCAATCAGGGGGTCAAGTGCCCTGTCACCCATTATATCATCATTTTGATCCATTGTAGCTGGTTTCATGAGCTCCTTTGAACCACAGAACACACAGAATTGGAGAGAGTTGGTTTCTCTGTAGACTTCATAGTGGAGTTTAGCAGGACAAAATGCTCTTTTTAAATTTTCCCTGTATTTGTTAAACTCACTTAAGTCTTTGCTAGGTTCAGATAGGTTTATGCAGGTCTAATCATAATCTCCCAGATCTGGATTTTCACTACCCATTGGCACAGCTGGAGTATACTCTCAAGATGACTCCTGTTTCAGTTCTCCACTGATGATTGGTAAACTTGGGATAACATTTTTAGATCAATTAATGAGTTCAACAGTCTCTAGTTCAGCAAGAGCATATTGACCCTACAGTCTCAAGATTTTTTACTTGGAACCTCAGAGAAAAGTACTATTTCTACTACTTGAGTTCTGAATAACTGACCTAAAGGACATGCTTTCTCACTGTAATACACCATTTTGCCTGCTTTGATAATAATCTTTTTGATTATTTCAAATGTGTACATAACACTTTATAAGCTTTTCATATCTTAAGTCATAAAATCAAAAGTAATGTGACAGCAGTAATAATGTTCATTTGTATCATATTTTATGAAGTATTCATTAAGTGATAGAACTCAATTTTTACCAAAGTTTATTTGATCTGGAATTCAGATTTAAAGAAATGTTAAGGTGAAAAGGCATTTTGAATATTAAAACAATTATCAGATGAGTTCAGTTATTATTAATACAAAGAGCAATGGACACATGTTAAAAAGACAGCAAAATCAACTGGATCAAATGATATTTACATTTTATATGTACATATATAAAATATAAACATTTTATATATTAAAAATAATTGTTCATGTAAATAAAAATAAAAATATAATCAGTTTTTTAAAACAGAAATTAATTTGTGATAGAGATTTTTTAAAACAAATGATTGAGTCAGGCACAGTGGCACATACCACTAATCCCAGCTATTTGTGAGGAGGAGGCAAGAGGATTATAATTTCAATGCCACCTTAGGCAACATAGCAAGGGCCTAAGCAACATAGTGAGATCATGACTCAAAATTTAAAAAAAAAAAGAAGAATAAAATATGCTGGGGTTATGTATCCATGGGTACAATCCACAGTCAAAGTAAAATAAATAAATAAATGAGGCTATATTAGTCAAAGGAACCATGAGAAGGATGATGAATATTATCTCAATTTTTGGTTAAAGAGGAGGCAATCCCCCATGAAGAAAAAGTACCCCCTTAAGAGTGAATTATTAACAGGAATGAAGTCTCCTGTGTCGAGTTCATAAAAGACAAATTTGATTGTATTTGCTAAACACCATGAAATAACCCAATCCTTCCTGTTTAAGAAATTTTCAAAAAACCCACTGATGCATACTATTTGTGCAGGATCTGAGAGCTAAAAGTAACTTAGTTTCAGATAATCATACTATAGTACCAAATTCATATCCTTTAATAATGGTAATGCCAGGTAATAATGGCTGGTTGAAAGTATCAATTTTAAGAGATGATTTCCTTTGCATTTCTCAGATAAGGTATTCCTAATAACTCTTCTTGAGTGAAAGGCTCCAATACAAAAGTAACCTCTAATATTACTGGGTTTTCTTAAACACGGATTTATTTTTTTGTAATTTTTTGAATAGAATTCTACCAAATTTGTTAGCTGAGGTTCATGACTGGCTCAAGAAATTCTTTCACAATGTGTAGGTGATCTGCTTATAACCAACTCCAATTGTGATCTAAGATTTTTAGATACTATATGGCTGCAGTGCAACATCTTACATCATGTGGATATGAATGTCCACTAAAATGGTTGAGTTTTGTAAACAAGTCACCTATCTGGGATTCCACATTATTCAATGGACCTGAATTTAGATGTCATATTTAAAGAAGCCTTATCCTGACTTCTCTAAGTCTATCTTAAGTCTAATAGTAATCAGTAACCAGACACAGGTACATAGGTTTCTATGAATGTCAGTGTTATAATTAGATATTAGTTATCCCCCAAAAGCTCATGCATGAGACAACCAAGAAGGTTTAGATATTAAATAATTAGTATATGAATCTCTATCCAGTGCATTAAGCCTCTGATAGGAATGGAGTTGTAACTCTAGGCAAGGAGGATATGGCAGAGGAGAAGGATCCTGGGGGCAGGACTTAGAGAATTGTATTTTATCCTTGTTGAGCAGAGCACTCTCTGCTTTCTGGCACAATCTTCCCAGATGCTTTTCTTCACCACACTCTCCTGCCATGATGTTCTCTCTTACCCTAGTCCCTGACAAATGGAGTCAAACATCTCTGGACTGAGACTTCTGAAACTGTGAACCCCATAATAAACTTTTCCTTCTCTAAATTTGTTTTTGTACAGATTTTTGGTCACACTCATGAAAATCTGACTAAAATAGTCAGATGCTGGTCCCTAATATGGACTCATAGGTAAACTCCTGCATGAGGCCTTACAATTAGCAACAAAAAAATGATTTATATACCAGAAAACCAAACTTCCTTTGAGAAGTTAAAAGAGCTTCCTGACACTCAGTGCCATACACCTGCCAGACATATAAATGGTGATAAGATTAAATAGATATGAAAAAGAAGGTACAGTTTTGAATTTCTCAGCTTGATCATACAGTGAAAGGAGGTTTCTTCTTCCTTTGTGATGTGATTGCCATTTGTGATATATGACAAGAAGTTGAGAAACACACTCTCGACCATTTCTTTAGGAAAAATACATTTCAAGAGAGAACAGCAAAGGTAAGAAATATCAAAAGATTTTAAAAAAGAGGATACATTAAAATGACAAAAAAATGAATATGAGTATAAAGCAATACTATTTAATGAAGTTAGAATTCAAGTTAAAAGACTATTGTATACTCAACAGGAAGGAAAAAGTCAATCACACACATGCAAAAGAGACTAATGGTCACAGATATGTTAAATGTTATTTCTTGATGTAAGCAACTGTATATGGTATGTCTCCTTTATGATAATTCAAGAATCTCTATAATTAAAATTTTGCCTATTCTTATTGTGCTCAATAAAATCAAATTTATTACATGAATGGCTGTGAGGATGAGTGAAGGAAGGAATTTAAAAGGACATATGGGAACATTCTATTTTTATTTTATTTTATTTTATTTTTCTCATTAGTTATACATGACAGTAGAATACATTTATACATTTTGATAGATCATATATAAGTGTAATGTAAACTCTGGGAACATATTTTAATAATGTACATGTCACCTTTTTAAATTGTGGCTCTGGTTTTGTGGATACGTACATATGAAAGAAGATAAAAGTGTACATATAAGATATATACAGGTTAATATGTGCTAATTAAATCTCCATAAGACTATAAAAATTGGGATACATCTAAAATCTTGGTTAAAAAATAAACAGACATAAATTAGTAAACCATAAAATGACAAGAAATTTATTAGTAAATCATCCATGTTAATAGTTTGAAAAAATAAATTCTATAAAAATAAGAGTAGAGAAAAAAAATCCTAAATAAAGAATAAAATATCAAGTATTGAAAATAAACATAGCACATAAAGAATCATCAATGTCAATGATGGTGCTTTTAAAAAGCAAATGAGCCAGATGCAATGGTGCACACCTGTAACCCAAATGACTCAGAAGGCTTAGGCAGGGGATCAAGAGTTCAAAGCTAGTTTCAGCAGCTTAGTGAGTCAGTTAGCAAATCAGTGAGACCCTATCTCAACTTAAATGTTAAAAAGGGCTGGAGACGTGGCTTAGTGGTTAAGTGTCCCTGGGTTCAATTGGCAGTACCAAGGAAAAAACAAAGCAATAAAATTGAAAGAGAATATAAATTCAAAAATTCAACATGTAAAAACCATATCAATTATATACTATGCAATTTCATATATATGCATGTATATAATGATGTCTCACTTGAAGTGAATATATTCTGCAAAACTCATTCTAAGATGATTCTGTTATTTTCCAAATATCTGAGTGTAATGACAACAATCTAGATGGTACAGATTACTACAAGGCAAAGCTATCTAATATATCAATTCCATTGTTATATATGAAACCTACCAGTGACCAAATCCATAATGCCACAAAAGACTGATGTTTTGAAGTGAAAACAATCAGTGCAGAACTCATAATAAAGTGAATACATGGCACAACTCAAGAGAAAATTCTTAATAAGTCTCTTCTATTTAGACAGTTTTAAATACTAGAGATTGTAGTGCAGGTAAGAGGAAAATGGCATTCTTTCCAAAGAAGGTGTTAGGATATAGGAATATTGTATGATAATAAATATGCTATTGTACCCTTCACTCATACCAAATAACCCATTTTCACATAGCAAATATAAATATAAGAATTAAGAATAAATATTAGTGAAATATAAAATGTAATATAAAGCATCCTAAAGTTGACATAAGATAGAGTGAGAGAGGATGCATATGGTGGTGCACACCTGAAACATCTAGTACTTTAGAGGATAAGGCATGAGGATCACGAGTCTATGGCCAATGCAAGAAACTGAGCAAAGTGTGTCTGAAAATAAAATTTAAAAAAGAGCAGAGGATATAGCTCAGTAATAGTATACCAGTTTCAAACCCCAATATCACAAAAGGAAAAAAGTAAAAAAAAAAAAACTTTTAAAATTTTAAAAATTATACAAAATGATATTTTTAAATTTATAAATTATATAATATTAATATAAAAATTTGAATCATAAAATGATTCTATGAAATGGTGCAAGGGAAAATGATGTAATTGTTTCATATATAATCAAACACTTTAAGAAGAAAGAACATACAGACTGCAAAAGAAAAGCAGGCAAAAGACTTGAATAGCAACTTTAAATAGAAGATATCTACGTGTTTCATAATCATGAAAAACTAAACATCTTCAGAGATTAGGTAATGTAAAATAAAACCACATTGTGTACACAAAATTAAATAATATTGATGATCATGTGGAATAAAGGCATTCTCATAAAGGGAAAACACAGCTTAAACTGTTATTATCCATGTGCAGAAAGTGTATTTTTTTAAGCAAACATACATGATACACTACCATCAAACACAGAGACTGAAATTACAACTCCTGGACATATGCGGAAATAACAATGTTACTCCAGAGTTGAAACCCAGGGTCATGGTTAAAGGGGATGTACATTTAAGAAGAAATAAATACTAAACTGTG